>NW_017096672.1:0-290 GCF_001412225.1 Nicrophorus vespilloides
ACCGAATCTGTGATGATAAAGATTTACTTGGAACGTAACCGTAAACCGGAAAAAAAAAATTATTACATATGTAAACATATGAGAATAAAATAAAATAATTAAAAAAAAAAGTTTTCAGTTAATAAATTGAAATAATGTAAGAATTTCCTCTTTTTTTTTAATTAAGTAATTTGTAAGAATGGTTTTAATTAAATTTTTCACGTATTTATGAATGCAATAATGATGCAAAGTTCTTCAGTTTAGCCGCAATTGGGAAATCCCACCAAAACGACAACATGCCAAAAAAAAAA
>NW_017096672.1:298-6855 GCF_001412225.1 Nicrophorus vespilloides
AAGTGTCCCCTTCGTTGCGTTGATTATATACAAATACACGTTTATTTATTTATTTATTTATTTTTGTATTCCCTCCAATTAAAAGTTTATCAATTTGTGCGGTTTTTTCGGTCGCCCTTCCTTCTACTTAAAAAAAAAATACAAGAATTTTCAGCTCAAACAAACAAGGTCCACCCTTTGCGCGCACAATTTTTCCCCCCCATTCCTTCCTTCCTTACATCTCAATCTCGGTAAATAAAACTTAAATTAATGACGGAGGCAAAAGTTACCAGCCAAAAAAAAAAACAATAAATAAGAAGCGAAAATCAATTTAGGTTTTTAATTGCGACCGCTTTTTCCGGGAACTCAAAAAAAAACAAACAAATAGCGTGCGTGCATCATTTATTAAGGCTAATGGAGGCGGCGGCGGTGAGCGAAAAAAAAGAAGTACGAAAAAAAAAAATGTATGTCTTTAATATGGTTAATCTTGGGTTTCGCTTCTTCTTTTTTTTTGTTGGAGTGCATAAGCGGATTAAGGGTGGAGGAGGGTGGATGGTTGGATGGATGGAAAGGGAAGGACCGGAAGAAATCATTAATTAGATTCAAGGGAGGATCTAGTAGTAGTAGTAGTAGTAATAGTATATAGATGGTTTGATGGTCATTCCGGTGACAAATATGATATTGGATCAGCCGAACGGAACGGAAACTATTGCCGCGTATACGGACTTATAATTGGCTAATTAATTTTCCTGCCAGAGATGGAGCGGCCGCACACGAGAGAGAAAAACAGAAAATGATGTCTTATGGTGTTTCCGATGAGGAGAAGGGATGCGATTTATTTTTATTGCGAGCGCATCCGCTCGTAAAAAAAGATGAGCTCTGTGAAAAGTCGAGCGAAAGTATCGGGAATAACAGAGAAATAGAGGCGATGGAAATAAAATAAAATAAATAAAACTAGAAACAGATCATAATTTTAATGGATGGCTGTGAAGCAAGGAGGAGGTGCAGCAAGAATTGTTGGAGTAAATCACGTTTATTGCGGTTCGCGCACGGGACCAAATTTTATGCAATCTCTGTCTATTTCCAATAGGCAACATCTTGGGGAACAGCAATAATCTGCGTAATCTTCACCACTAAATCACCGGCGAAAACTTTATATGGCTTCGTGTGTATTTAGCGACGTCGGGGGCGGCCGTGAAGATGGAAACGCCGCCGCCAACGTTGATGGAGCGCATCGAAAATTGCCGATTATAGGATGGGAGCTCTTCATAAATATGAAGAGGGTGGAGAGACCAGGACCAGGGCCGAAAACGTGCATTATATAATCTAATGGGGGCGCCGGAAAACTTCTGCACTACATAAATTTACATTTCGGAAAACCTAATAGCCCCGGGCTTAATGAATACGCAAGCGAAAACTCGCATTCACATTACACATACATATAGATGCACATGTAAGCGTTAAGTTTGCGTCGCGGGGGAAAAGCGGAAAAATCCCGGCTCTCTACGATTAGATTATCCGGGGGAAAATTATGATTTACCGCCACTTTTCAAATTGCCTTTTCGCACGCACGCACCGAGCTTTGACTTTACAAAAAAAAAGACGCACACACATAATTATCGTTGTTATGTGATTCCACGTGCTTTCGAAACGTCGAGGCTTTCCCTATCAATTTTCCCCGACACAATTCCTCCTCCCTCAAAAAAAAAAAAAAAACAGAAATCATCTCCTTCGCCCCAATTTTATTTTTTTTTGGTGTTGTTTTGTCCCTTGTTAGTTTTAGATGATTAAGTATGCAACGTTCACATAACATAATCCAAAATTTACACATTTTTCCTTCCTTTTGTATTGTACTAAATTGTATTTAATTAATTGAATCTTCAGTAATATAATTTGTGTAATAAATACAAAATTGAGACATAAAAGAATTCAAGGATATTTGAAAAACTATAAACAATAATAAATATGCAGATAATTGCTGATTATATAAGAAATAAAACGTGTTTCAATGATTATGCAATTCAGTAATCAAATTCGAACATTTTACGTTTTCTTGGATATCTAAAAATCTTCTAAAATCTTTAAAAGTAATATAAAATTTGTAAATTAAAGCAAACAATATAAGAAAGGAAATAATTGTAATAAAATAAATGAAAATATTTTAAAAGTTTTATGAAAATAATTGTAAAATTTCTTATAAACAGTAATTAGTGTTTGTCGGTTTTAAAAAACTAGGTTTTTTGAAGAAATTTACTAGGTTTTTGTTGAACACTTGCATGAACACCTATGTAAACACCTGAACGAACTCTTGTGAGGCTTTTCCTATCAATTTTCTCCGAAACAATTTCTCCTCCCTTTGAAAAACAGAAATCATCTCCTTCGCCCCAATTTTTTTTTGGGTGTTGTTTTGTACCCTTGTTAGTTTTAGATGATTAAGTATGCAACGTTCACATAATATTTACAAATGTTTCCTTCCTTTTGTATAATATAATTTGTGTAATAAATAGAAAATTGAAATAATCAAAATAACAATTAAACGATTTTTGAGATGTAAAAGAATTCAAGGATATTTGAAAAACAATAATAAATATGCAGATAATTACTGATTATATAAGAACTAAAACGTGTTTCATACAATGATTATGCAATTCCAGTAATCAAATTTGAACATTTTATGTTTTCTTGGTTATCTAAAAATCTTCTAAAATCTTTAAAAGTAATATAAAATTTGTAAATTAAAGCAAGCAATATAAGGAAGGAAATAATTGTAATTAAAAAAATGAAAATATTTTAAAAGTTTCATGAAAATAATTGTAAAATTTCTTATAAACAGTAATTAGTGTTTGTCGGTTTTTAAAATTAGGTTTTTTGAAGAAATTTACTAGGTTTTTGTTGAACACTTGCATGAACACCTATGTAAACACCTGTACGAACCCTTGTGAGGCTTTCCCTATCAATTTTCTCCGACACAATTTCTCCTCCCTTTGAGAAAACAGAAATCATCTCCTTCGCCCCAATTTTTTTTTGGTTTTGTTTTGTCCCCTTGTTAGTTTTAGATGATTAAGTATGCAACGTTCACATAATAGCGTAATCCAATATTTACACATTTTTCCTTCCTTTTGTATTATACTAAATTTTATTCAATTAATTGAATCTTCTATAACATAATTTGTGTAATAAATACAAAATTGAAATAATCAAAATATTAATTGAGACGTAAAAGAATTCAAGGATATTTGAAAAACTATAAACAATAATAAATATGCAGATAATTGCTGATTATATAAGAAATAAAAACGTGTTTCATACAATGATTATCCATATTAACAATTTCCAATGATCAAAAAAAAGTAAAATTCGAACATTTTACGTAAGTAATATAAACTAAATTTTTTTGAAGAAATTTACTCGCTTTTAGTTGAACACTTGCATGAACACCTATGTACACACCTGCACGAACCCTTGTATTGATAATCACAAATTTGTATAAAAATCAATTAATTATTTTGAAAAAAACAAAAAGGTCGATTTTTGTATAAACCCTATATGTAATTACAATAAAATAAACGTAAAATATTTATAAAAAAATTTACATGAAACTTTGCATTTTTCATATAATTCTATAATAAAATTTAAATAACTCTAATTGCTATGAAATATTTCAATATTATAAATATCAAATACAAAATTTAAAGTTAAAAACTATTTGAAATTGAATAAATTTGGAATGTTTCAATGATACACGATATATCGTATAGAAATTTATTGCAAAGTTGACTAATGGTAAGATAGAAAGAAAGGGGGAATTCCAATTTCCATTCTTCATTTAGTTAGAACTTCCAATTTTAGGTCGGTTTAATGAAGGGAAAATCCAAGCATCAAGTGATTCCCAAATGAAAGATGAAACATCTTGAAATTCTTATTAGAAAACACATTAAATTTATAAGAAATCACATTTTTTAAGATTTTAGTGTTTTTTCTGAAATAAAAATAAACATACTTTTCTTAATTATTAGAAATTATTGTATTTGTAAAGGGTGTCCCAAATATAATGCAAGATTTGAATTTGCCGCCATTTGTGCTGTAAAGTGTTGGAAACCCCCAAAGAAAAAAACAATTTGACACTTTACTGTACAAAGGGCGGCAAATTCAAATCTTGGGTTTAAATTTTTGACACCGTTTATTATTAGAAAAAATTATAAGAAATCATATTTTTTAAGATTTTAGTGTTTTGTGAAATAAAAATAAGCATACTTTTTTTAATTATTGTATTTGTAAAGGGTGTCTCAAAAATTAACGCAAGATTTGAATTTACCGCCACTTTGACACTTTACTGCACAAAGGGCGGCAAATTCAAATCTTGTGTTAATTTTGGGACACCCTTTATTATTACAAAAAAAAAACCTACTGATTTTATATATTGAATATTCATATTTAATGAAGATCCGCAATGACTTTAAATAGTTTTTTTTAGTAAATAGTTCACAAAATATTTAATATAAATATTTTCACAATTTTACCAAAACCTCTGTTTTATTGATAATAAACTAATTAGAAGATGAAATAGAGTATGTTTAAATACTTTAAACTTATCTAATTGTAAACACGTATTCTTTATCACATTGCGTAATTTAATTGCGATAGAACGAGCAAATCGCGATAAATCCAGGAAACGTTTTGCACCGCAATAGCGAAACAATGAGCGACGCAGTTGTCGCATCCAATCTCAATCCGTGGAAAAGAAAGTGATTAATGGAAATCCAAACTGCGAATTCACCGGATATTAAACAGAGAACGGTAAATCCGCAGAGACTTTTTATTTTGGTCTTCCTCGCAAGTAAACGATCCGAACTCTGGGAAATACCCGCAGCCAAAGAATTCCCCTTTGCAGATAAACGAAAACCGTATAAAATCCGACTCATCGGAAACGGCGAGCACACAACAGTTCCTTATCTCAACGCAAACACAACAACTGTGAATTAGTTCTCAAAGTATTTCAATAATTAACAACGAGATGAATCTGAAAGTGATTTTTGTCTTCGCCCTTGTGGTCATCGCAGCTTTGATGGGACAGGCGGAAGCAGGAAGCAAGAGGTGGAGGAAATTTGTAAGTGATGAACGATTTTTTGTGTTGTTTTGATATTAATTTTTAATCGTTTTTACAGGAGAAGAAATTCAAGCACGCGGCGCATAAGGTCAAAGAGGCTTTACCTGTTATACAAGGATACGCGGCAGTCGCTGGCACAGTCGCAGCTCTCGGCAGGAAATAATGATTTCGCTTTAATTTTACTTTAATTTATTCTAACATACTTTTGTACTCTAATGTTTAGTTTATAAGGAAAGAAATATAGTCTAGTTGTTTGTAACCGCAAGTAATTTTACTTAAACGCCACAGATAAACCGCTGCGCTCATAAATTTGCTGATAATGCCACAAGCAAGGACAAAACTGAAATCGTGCTTCCACAAATATGATTGGAAAAATGTTTTCTATACTATACAGTTAGGAAATTAATATTCATAACAAACATTCCGAGTATTTCAAATAATTTCTAAGAAACGCGTCTTCATATTTCAATAAATTTCTCCACAACCACAAGATTTACAATCATATATGAAGATGATTATTAAAGCTAAAAGTATAAAGAATAAAATGAGTGTATTGTTATAATTGTGTCCCAATTAGTTTTCCTGTAATTAATTCTCAAAATTGATATCAATCGAGCAAAAATTAATACAATTTCTTCGTAATTACTATACTTACAATCATAGTTTTATAAAAACGTGTCTTCATATTTCAATAAATTTCTCCACAAACACAATATTTACAATCATATATGAAGATGATTATTAAAGCTAAAAGTATAAAGAACAAAATGAGTGTATTGTTATAATTGTGTCCCAATTAGTTTTCCTGTAATTAATTCTCAAAATTGACATCAATCGAATAAAAATTAATACAATTTCTTCGTAATTATAATACTTACAATCATAGTTTCATAAAAACGCGTCTTCATATTTCAATAAATTTCTCCACAACCACAAGATTTACAATCATATATGAAGATGATTATTAAATCTAAAAGTATAGAGAATAAAACGAGTGCATTGTTATAATTGTGACCCAATTAGTTTTCCAATAATTAATTCTCAAAATTGATATTAATCGAGTAAAAATTAATACAATTTTTTCGTAATTACAACTTACAATCATAGTTTCATAAAAACGCGTCTTCATATTTCAATTAATATCTCCACAACCACAAGATTTACAATCATATATGAAGATGATTATTAAAGCTAAAAGTATAGAGAATAAAATGAGTGCATTATTATAATTGTGACCCAATTATATTTCCTGTAAATAATTCTCAAAATTGATATGAATCGAGTAAAAATTAAGACAATTTCTTTGTAATTACAATACTTACAATCATAGTTTCATAAAAACGTGTCTTCATATTTCAATAAATTTCTCCACAACTACAAGATTTACAATCATATATAAAGATGATTATTAAAGCTAAAAGTATAGAGAATAAAATGAGTGTATTGTTATAATTGCGTCTTGATTAGTTTT
>NW_017096673.1:0-6327 GCF_001412225.1 Nicrophorus vespilloides
ATATGCATCTTTTGAATTCATTCTGTTTATTATAGTTTTCGAGAAAATCAATGAAATGTGAAAACACTGCTTTTTCGAGCATTTTTGCAACTTTGAATGCGAATAACAGCCATACGGATAAAACCACAGTAATATATGAATACTTGCTTACATTCCCTAAACATTCAGCTTTCATATGCATCTTTTTTATACATTTACCTATTTATAGTTTCTAGAAAATCACTAAAATTTCGATATAGTGCTCTTACTTTTTTGAGCTTATTTTTCAACTTACTGAATTCAGCCAAACGGATAAAACCACAGTAATATATGAATACTTGTTACATTCCCCAAACATTCAGCTTTCATATGCATCTTTTGGATTCATTCTATCTAGATAAAACCACAGTAATATATGAATACTTGTTACATTCCCCAAACATTCAGCTTTCATATGCATCTTTTGGATTCATTCTATCTATTATAGTTTCCGAGAAAATTAGGTAAACACCAGACTTGGTAATGCATCTTTTGGATTCATTCAGTCTATTATAGGAAATCAATGAAATGTGAAAACACTGCTTTTTCGAGCATTTTTTCAACTTTGAGCGAATTACAGCCAAACGGATAAAACCACAGTAATATATGAATACTTGCTACATTCCCCAAACATTCAGCTTTCATATGCATCTTTTGGATTCATTCTATGTATTATAGTTTTCGAGAAAATCAATGAAATGTGAAAACACTGCTTTTTCGAGCATTTTTTCAATTTGAACGCGAATTACAGCCAAACGGATAAAACCACAGTAATATATGAATATGTGAAAACACTGCTTTTTGAGCATTTTTTCAACTTTGAACGCGAATTACAGCCATACGGATAAAACCACAGTAATATATGAATACTTGCTACACTGAAAACACTGCTTTTTCGAGCGTTATTTAAATTATGAACGCGAATTACAGCCAAACGGATAAAACCACAGTAATCTATCAATACATGTTAGAGTCCCCAAACATTCAGCTTTCATATGCATCTTTTGGATCCATTCTATATTTTATAGTTTCTACGAAAATCACTAAAATGCGAAGACACTACTTTTTTGAGCGTTAATTTTTCATTACTTGAACTGCAGCCAAACGGTTTGTTTCTAAAAAAATCACTAAATTTCAGGTAATTCCAAAGAATTATAATCCAGTGACTCTGCAAAAATCCGTTACTGGTCTTAAATCGCATTTAGGAAGCCGGCTTTCTTTCGTTGCCGGAACCGGAAGTTCGTATTTGCGTATCTTTCTTCCCACAATTCAAGAAAACACTGACAATGATCCGAGGAAACCTATTGTTTCCTGCGGATTCGCTCAAATGGAGGATTTTCTATAATTACGAACATTAAAAACGCATCCGCTCGACCGCTGCGTTTGAACGTCCATAATTTTGATGAATGAACTTCTTTGTTAACAGTTCCTCTTCCTTTAACCGCATGCATACAAGTAGTTAAGAATAGAAATGAACATTTTTAGTATTCAGTTTATAAAAGAATCTATAAAATTTAACAATACATTTTTTGGATTATTATAATCAAGTTTTAAAGAAAGATTAATTATTATAGATTATACACTTTCTTTCAAGTTGATGGAAATTAAATTGGAGGAAATTAAAAAGAAAGACGTTCTATTATTATTTTTTCTATATTTTTATTATGGCCTAAAATATAAAAAAATAGGAAAGTTTGTATATTTCATTTGATAATTGGACAATAGAAAAATATATATATTTTTGTGGATGTTGTTCGCGCAAGTTTTACATTATTATTTTTTTTGAGTTGTCTGGTTAATTTCGATGGTTCGAACAGGCCTAATGAAACGTATTTTTCTTCCAAAATTTAAAGACGATTGGCGCAATGGGGAACGAGCTCCGGATCCTCGCAGGTGAGGTTGGTCTCGTCGAAGACTTTTCCTTCACCGCAGGTGATCAGACGTGGATGTCCGTTGACGCAGGTGATGAGACGGTGGCAATCTCCGGGGACGGCGAATCTGGGGAACGGCCAGAATTTGGCGGCGATGGTGTTGGATGGTACCTTAGTTGGGCACTTGAATCCGACGACAGCTGAAGAAAAAAAAAACAGTAATTTAGAGAGAGTTTAAGGGATTGTTGTTATTTACCTTCTGGGTTGCACTTCTCGAGGAGGAGATCGGGCCAGTTGCATCCGTGGATCCTGTCATCGTAGACGAGACCTGGTTCGCATTCTTCGGCATGAGGTTCGCCATGGCCGCACTTGATGTAATGGGTGGAGCATTCGTCGCTGTGGGGGTAAATTCCGAATTGGTATTCGCATCCGTGGGTGCTGATAGGTGTCACTGAGAAAATAAGTTTGTTATCAAGTACAAAAACAACAACAACAACAACAAAATCTTGTCTTTAACTTACGATCGGCTTTACGTTGACCGCAATCGACGGCCCAATGGTAATTGCAATGATTGTAGACGGCTCCTTTACCGTCGAAGAGCAAACCGTTTTCGCACTGCTCGACGGTCAGGGTGCCGTTCGTGCAGAGGAAGAACAGGTTGCAGGATTCGGGATGGGCGTACGCCTGGATTCCGTGCTGCTCGGGACACGCTGGAGCGTCCTCGACCAGGACACCTCCATGCACTGAAACATTAAACAACAAACAAGATTAGATTTCGATTTGTAACCGAATCACGTTAAAGTTTGCCGAAGGTTATACATACATACACGCGTGTTGCTAATTCCGTTCTCGTTCGTACAGTTCTAACAAACAAAAGAGCCGACCCAAACGACTCTACACAAATTTCGTCGGAAGGAAATAAATATCCGCACTTCCGCGAAAAGAAAGTGTCATTTCCAGAAACAAATTACATGCGCGCTTTTAACAAACGATCAAAGAAGAAGAAAGCTGACTTGTTTTCAATTTGGGCTCTTTGCTTCGAAATCCAAGGATTTCGCTTCAATTCCTTTTAAAATTCAGTTCAATTTATAATTAAATTCGAGGCCACAATTTTTAATTAAATCCGTTTCAGTAAAATAATTTGGTTTGAAATTTTTCCTTTCTCATTTAAACATTAATTACATTCCACCTTATTGATTTATCATTCGTTTTAATACTAAAATAAGTGTCCCATTTCAAAAAAATTAGTTTTCTTATTAGAAAAAGATATAAAAAAAGGGATCAAATTTTTTTTGATAAACATATAAAAACTATGAAGAGAATCCAAGTTGTCAATAATGTTCACAAGAAACAATATTCTGTCAAAATTAAGTAATTATGTAAGTTAAATTTTATTTCAATTGTTTTTAAAATGTTAAATTAAAATGGGACTCTTATTTTCAAACAAAAAGACATGAAATATTACTGTTTCCACTAGATTCAAATTTCAACTCTCTACAAATAATTTTCATAAAAAAAAAGAACCTTAGAAATGAAGATCTCTTAATAATAGGAAAGTAAGAGAAATCTCAAGTGTAACAATGTAATCCAATCGAAGAAACTCCTATTCACAATTCATTCAATCTAAATGAAATAATTACATATAGAAACCCTAATTAAACTTGATGATTTATTACAAAATCTTTGGCTCTAGAGATATTGAACCGTTACGTTGTTTGTTTTGCTTATAGTTTCGTAATAGTTGAATCGATATGGGAAATCGTAATGGAAATAACCGATTCGATGGAACGGGATGTCCCGTAAACGGAAACGCTGTCGCATTAAAACGCAATCAATTTAATTGCGTCCTCATTAATTACAGCGAAAATCACGTACAAACATTCTCGTCTGCAGAGAGAATGTAAACATTCTCACATAAAACACACTGTAATTTTACATAATTCAAACTTCAACATCTTCCTGATCAATAACCAATTACAAAAGAAAATCACGTAATAAATTTGTACTTTATTCTCATGATTAATTTTGGATAAAACTATAAAGATTTTTTTTGAAAAATTGATATTACAATTATTTATTTAAAAGAAAACGTTAATTTCGTTGTCGCATAGAAAGCTCAACAATTGCTCTCCGGAATTGCTGCAAGAACAAGAAGAAGAAGAAAAGGTCCCCTTTAATTAAAGTGAAAATGCAGGCATCATTTCCTTTATTTAGTAAAAGAAAGTGGTTTCGTCTAGTTTCTACTGTTTCGAGACAGGTGTATTTTGTAAAACTGCGGTGAAATTACATTTAAAATCTGTTTGGAATTCAAAATGAATGAAAACTAAAATGTATAATTGTCGATTCTTCATTCATTTTTCTATAATTACAAACTAATTATTAGTGAATTTGATAATAATTCAGTTATTTTCAAATGCATGCATTTATTTTTTTTGTTTTAATGAAATCAATTTAAAAGTAAATATATTTTGTATATAATTAACAATTTAATTGCTCATGAAATTATTGCTTAAAAATAAACAAGGATAATTAAGATATTCCATAATTATGCAACACAGTAATTGTGTTTAATCACTGGAAAACTATGTAATAACTGCGCACAATAAAGAGCAAATGTATGTGAAAATGTGATTAATGAGCGTAAAAAAAACCACGGTCTCGTGATTAAATTTGCATTTTTTTACAAAAGTCAAAAAACTAACTTTTCATATATCATTTTTATCCTAATTTCTAAACGATTTATAAAACAACTTAATTAGTAAAAACTAAGTAAATACAGTTATGTTAAAAAATTGACAAAATTTAAAACCAAAAACTATAATTAATTGAACTAGTATTGTAATATAACGCCTACGTAAAACAACAAAAAAAAACAAAACATGTTTTTAAATGTCATGCAAACGTCTTTTTGATTTATTACCATAGTAACAAAACGATAGTGATTTTTTTTCTACATTTTCTTAATTACTAATTAGGAAGTTATTTTTAGTTAAATATAATGCGAAATGATGAAATTTTTATTAATATGAACTTATTTTTATACCTTTACTATTGAACAATCGTATTTTTATAAAGGAAATTACATAAATGATTGAGCGCGCGTTTTCGAGTTGTCCATTTAAGAAAAGAAAAAAAGGAAAAGGAAAAGAATGAAACGTAACGATCGATCGTTCGATAATAATTCCGAAACTAGTTTCGAAACGGTTTGCCAATTATGAGACCGAAAAAATGTGGAGCAAATTTTCGATTGCATAATTCATCGAAGTGTGTGTGTGTGTGTGTTTGTGTCATTTCTTAGTGTGTTGAATAGAATTTTGTTGCTTGCTAGGAATGAGCGATAAATGTTGTATGTGTATCTAAATAAAATAGAAGGAAATAGAAATTTTGCTTTTTGGCTGGAGGCGATGCGGAGAGAAAGAACTGTTTGTTCGATAATTACAGAATTGTCCCCAATACATACGGTCGGCGGCGATTTCGTGTCGGTGTCCAAAAGAGCAAGAAACTCCGCAAACAACTTTTACGAAAGGCGATAAAGCGTACCGCGAACGAGCGAAAATCGATTCGTTGCGTAACTTCCCTCTTCGAATCTGTTTCCTTGGTAATACGGAGGGTGTCTTTCGTTTGTTATCAATTCAAAAGTCTTCACTTGTATATTTTGTTTCAATAAAAATAAGTAAGGGGATGTTTTTTTCTCTTCTTTTTCTTATTCGTTTTTCTCATTTTAGGTGGTTGTTTATAGATGTTGTTAGTTTTTTGTATGTTTCTGGTTATCTTTGTGTGTTAGTGTTGACTGTTGGTGGTTGATGGTTAACATACCCAGGGCGATGACGGCGGCGGAAACGGCGGCCCAAAGAAACGCTCTCATGTTGCTGCTTATCCTTGGTAACTGAGCACTACTACAACACTTCAAACAGCACTTTCTACACTGACTGCTGTACCCTTCACCTATGGTATTTTACCATTCGGTATCTCACTCGCTTTTATGGACTGTCTGTTCCTTACTTGTATGTGTGAGTGGGTATGGGTGCATGTTCTTTATTTGTATCCGTGTGTCTCACACATACACACACACACACACATACACACGCATCGAGTGTATGCGAATATTATTAGTTATGCATCGGCAATCTCTTTCGGCCCGGACGATGGAAAGAGGGGACTTCGAAATCTACTCCAATTCACTCGTCCCACCCAATGCACCAAAGAACCCGGCTGTAATTAAATATTTTTCGTCTGTTCCACACGACCACACACACACGAGACCTCGAAATAAAAAGAAATCATCGAAAAATCTGCATAACTACAACAACCAGCAACTTCATTCAGGATTGCCGCATCTCTTAATTACAAGTACCAAAGAACTGCAACATTCATATCGAATCTCATAGTTCACAACCTTATGAAATCTACAAAAAAATTTAATAAAAGTTATCAATTA
>NW_017096673.1:6347-70881 GCF_001412225.1 Nicrophorus vespilloides
AACTTCATTCAGGATTGCCGCATCCCTTAATTACAAGTACCAAAGACTTGCAACATTCATATCGAATCTCATAGTTCACAACCTTGTGAAATCTACAAAAAAAATTAATAAAAGTTATCAATTACTTAAGGAAAATCGATTTATTCAAGAGATATCAATGGTACACACATACACACACACGAGACCTCGAAATAAAAAGAAATCGTCGAAAAATGTGCATACCTCCAACAACCAGCAACTTCATTCAGGATTGCCGCATCCCTTAATTACAAGTACCAAAGAACTGCAACATTCATATCGAATCTCATAGTTCCTAATCTTATTAAATCTACAAAAAAAAAATAATAAAAGTAATGAATTACTTAAGGAAAATCGCTTTATTGAGGAGATATCAATGGTACGTTAGAAGACGAACCCGATTTTTTTTTATTTTCGATTCTAGCAACTTTATATTCACTTTAATAAAATTTTTGATTTCATCTCCTAAAGAAAAGCTCCAAATTCTATTGATTTCCATTTCAAATTGTTAGCTGTTAACTGAAAGTAATTGTAGTTCTAAGATATTACATATATTAATGTATAATCTTACTGTTAGGTAAGAGTATTTGCAGTTACAAGATTTACAAAAGATACATATTTCATTGTACATGTTGGTAAAAGAAATTAGATTGTTTGCGCTGCAGAAGAAGTAGTTCGCATGTTACAACATTGCATTGTATGTGACTAATACAATCGAGTCAATAAATCGAATTGGATTACTTAAGAGAAGAAGTGTAACAGGTACAAAAAGGTTTAGTAACAGATAATTGAAATTATAGGATGATCACTTGCAATCGAAGCAACATTGATCTAATTATATTTCAACAGAGAAGAAGTGAAATAGATGTAAGATTCATATATAATTACTTAATTGAATTTTTATTAAAGAAATGAAGAAAAAGATAAATTTCAAAAATTTGAAAAAAAAAATTGTTTATTGTTTAATGGTTGTGTAATGATTATTTTTCATATATTTATGTAATAATACTATATTACATTGTTCCTATGCAAAAAGTTTGAGAAAAGAACCAATTACTTAAATAAAACTGATAATTATGAAAGAGATGTCAACGCAGTTTAAAGTAACAAGCGACGAACCCGAAACTAAAATATCGTTAAATCAATTAAATTTTTAGCTTTATAGATTTTTCATAACACACTATTCAAGTTATTAAAGGTAACTTTAGATTGATAAAAAGAAACATTTAAGTTTCTTATAAAAGAAAATGATTTACTACTGTAAAATTAATAAATTATAATGGTCGTAGATTTGAAGTAATAAATCCAATGTGATATGATTAAAGAAAAAAGGTAGTTCGATAATTTAACATTCCAATAGATAAATCAATTAGTGTTTGTAACGTGTTTGGCAATAACATTGCAAGAAGTCTAATTGAATTGCTCGATACAATAAGTGCTTCAGTTTCAACATCGCAAACATTTATGTACGTACATTTCTTCTTAAGTTATTTTCTCTATAGAATAACCAATTGATATATTAAACATAAATAAAATTGGTCAATGTAGCAATCGACGTGTGTGTGTAATAAATAAATGGTTTTAGACATTACAAAAGTTTATATTTATTGATCGTTGATAAAATTAAACAAAAAAAGATTCATAAATTAGATTTTAATGTTAATCTTAGTACAAAGTTAATAAATTTTAATTTATTATAAAGAAATAATAGTTCCATTTATTGATTTACAAATTTTCAATTGAAATCTTATGAATTAATCGAAAGTTTATTTTCAATAATAATATTGATAATTATCAAACCTTTCGAAATACGATTTAAGCACGAATCAAAAACTGTGTCAAAGTGATTTTTTATTACATAAACACTAAAGAAAAAAAACGTAGACTAATAGTGCTCTAGTTTTTTTTTTTTTCAAAAAATTTGATTTCTTAAATAATATTGAGCAGTCGAAATAAAAATAAGCAGAAACAACAAACTATTAAGAGGGAATGAAAAAATGTAATAAATGAAATGAAATTAGATTGAATTGTTGACAACCTTGATAAAATCAAGGTGTTCCAACTATCACCGAGCGTGAATGAGCAGGGCGAGACGCAAGAACAGAAAACCGACGAAATAAAAAGTAAATAAATAAATATACGTGTATGCACATTACAAATGTAATGATGAAGAGTGGGAAAAAAAAACAACAAGGAGAGACGTTATGGCCGTTCGCTAAATGATTACATATATCGAACTTTCTCTCTCCGGTGGATGAAGTTGCATTTGAAAAGTGGAGAGAAGAAAAAAGAAAAAGGAACCGAAGGAATTATTATTAAATTACGCAATGGAATGATAAAATGGGTTTTAGTGAACGCCGTTTTCTATATTATGTGTGTGTGTTTATTGCGTAATAAATATTACATTACAAACTAGTCGAAATACTTAATAATATTTATATTTATAGCACATTCGAAAAATAGTATTAAATGTAAACGTACTTATGATTATTAACATCTAAAAATTAGGATAAAAATTTAGTTAGTCTAGTTCTTCTTGCCGCTTGGCTTCTCGTCGTAATACTTCTCACTGCAAGAAAATCGTTGTTAATAACATGTTTATTGATGTTTTTGGTGAGGATCTTACCATCCAGGTACGTTGGCAGGATCGTCGCAGGTGAAGGTCTCCTCGTTGTAGACGAATCCTGCGGAGCAGGAACCCTTCTGCGGTTGAACTCCGTTCCTGCAGATGTAGAACTTCTGGCAGTCGTCGGGATGGGGGAAGGTCGGATGAGGAAGGTTCCTTCCTCCAGGTCCTAAAACGTCACCGTCTGGGCAGGAGAATCCGTCGTCGAGGGAATCTGCAAAAACGAATTATTTATTTTTATTCTATTACGAAAAGGTTTTCGAAAAACTCACCTTTCTTGGCCTTCATGCAATCCCTTCTGCGGCTCTCTGCTGGCCACGCGCAAGTGCTGGCGGTATCGTCGTAGATGAGACCGGGTGGACAAGGTAACTCGTGATAAACACCATCGACGCAGTTCACGAACTTATCGCAAGCATCGACGTCTGGATGACGATAGTAACCGTTGGCCCTTGGACATCCCTTCGATGGTTGAGGTTCCTCTGCGCAGAAAACACAATCAAATTCCAACTTCTTTGTTATGTGCAACACTAATCGATGAATAATATTCGCCACTTTCATTTGTTGGGAAAATAATTGCGATTATCAAAGCCCAAAATAAAAAGAAACTCCAGAAGCATTTCAAAAGCAACGACACACATTAATTATAACGATTTCGCAATAGCAATCAATTAGAATGTACGCTTATGAAACGTTCTTTAATAATAAATTTAAATGAACAAAATTTCATTGAAATTTCAATTGATAATTTCTGTCCTTTTCAATTATAAATTCCACAAAAAAGTGTGATATAATTGAGGAAATTAAATGGATTTCTTTTTAGAATAAGAAAATGTAAAATCGTTTTTTTGCATAAGTTAATTAAAATGAGCAAGAACAATTTCCTGAAGAGAAAATCTAAAAGTTAATGAATGTTGCTTTTACTTGCTTTGGCCTTGCACTATGGGTTATTTTTTCTAAATATGCATACACTATAAACGTACAAGAAAGTGTTTACGTGAATTGCAGCTTTCTGCAGAAGTATTTAACTGGAAAAACTCTAACATTTCAATTTTTTTAAATGTTGTTTTGTAAGATAAAATAAATGAGTACCTATTGATTTCAGGTATGCAAATAATTGAATAATTCGACTTCCTCGTGTGTCGTGTCAGACTTCCGTCTGCGATGCAAATCGCGCATTGAATAATATGCATTAAACGATCGTTGATCCGTTGCGTAATGCATCTCCTCGCCCACTCGTCTGAAAATAGTGAAGAACTTACGTAATTCCGTGCGATCCTCGCAGTCGACGTTGGCAGGAATGTCGCATCTCTCGTGGTTCGGATCCCTGTCGTCGAAGACGAGACCGTCGGGACATAGTTTCTCTTCGGCGTCTCCTTTCGAGCAAAGATAGTAGGCGTCGCACTGCACCGGATCCGGGAAGTATCCGGTCCTTTCGGGACACTTGAAGTTCTGCGCCTCGACGCCACCTGCATCCATAGGCAACCAAATTAACAAACATTTTCAAATATATCTATATATATAGTTATAATAATATTTATTCGGAGGAATGCATTAGTTCTTTTGCGTAACGTTGCGTAACGGAGCGGCGAGTGCATTCACTCCTGCTGCGACGCATTCACTCACTCACTCGCACACGTACAAGCCAAAAAGGTCAATCGAATTCCAGATTTGGATTCTGCAGAAACTATTGAATACTTGCCTAAGAATAGGTTGACGGCGATCATCGCGACTACCAGGAGCTGTTGCTGCTGCTGCATTTTGGTGGAGGACGGTCTTCTGAATCGGATCACGATCTTCGACTAAGACAGGCTTTTGTTGCACCGCCCGGTTTTTAGGCAGTCTGGATGTGGGTGTGTTAGCGCGTAGAAAAAATAAAAGGGGGAGCAAAGAATTTCGATCCCTTTCCTATTAATTTCTTCCTTCTTTCTTTACGTTTTTTTGTATTGTATTGTCTTTCCTTTTTGTACTTTTAATTTTGGTGTTGTGTAAACTTCTATTGGATGAAAGCTGGTATGAAACGCATCACGCCGCAGGAATCGTGGTACTGATGTTGGGCGTCTTGAGCCGGCCACTCCAATCCAACCTCTACTACCTATAATACCGGTTGTAAACTTTTACGAAATCCCGCTCCTGTACGTACAAATCGCGCTCTACTCCATCTAATTTGCTTTCTTTCTTTCATAATAATATAAATACAAAAAAAAAATCTATATCTATTTCAACAACAATAACAGAAGAAAAAAAGAAACAACGCGAAAGATACAGGAGGAAAATTGTTGTATTTTTTTATTTTTTTTGAAAATATGATACAACTAATTAATTAGCGCTTTCTTTTTATTACACTTTAGGGCATTCGCTGCACGGGTTACCCAACGGCCGAACCACTTTCACCTCTCATAACCAGATTCTCCAAATCATGGAAACAATCGATACACGCCGATCACACTCTCAAATATGCATTACACACGTTGACTTGATTTAAATTTCAAAAAAAAAACACCAAAACAATAAAATAGTCATTAGAAAGGAATTGTCATTTCGACGCTTTCACCGCTTTCCACCAAATCACAAATAAATTAAAAAAAAGCAATTAAAAACTAGATCGTTCCAAATATAAAAAAAACATAAACATAACAGTTTATTTTAGAAAGAGGAAAGAGAAAAAATATATACATATTTAGTATTACATTTTATTAGAAAGGAATCAGTAAAGTTCATGGAAACCGTGGCGACGTGCATCATCTATTTCCCTCACGTAACCGGATTCTTTAACTCTTCTTCAATTGGACTCCGAAATAGAAATGGTACGATCGAAAAGAAGTTGTAAAGGATTGTAAACGTAATTATGATATGCGGAATGACGCAAGAAATGTGCAAATTGAAAAATCGTTGTTTGAACAGTGCGCAATATTTTAAAAGGATGATTAGAAATAATGAGGATGATTGTGGATATGAAAGGAGCGAAATGAAATGGAACTTTGACATTAGTTTTTAGTAAAGTTCATGGAAATCGTAGCACAATGCACCGCTTTCACTATGTCGCATGCAGATTTTCAACAAATCAATACAATCTTCAAGACATCTTCTATTTAGATCACAAACATTATAGATTATATAGACATTATAGTCATATTAAAGCTTATTTACTTTAATCAGAGTATTAATAAATCTAATTGGAATACGTAAAAGTAATAGTATAAAACGTGTAAACAATGCATTTTGGAATATTAATAGACATATTTTTTCTTTATCTTTGACAGCTTACTACAGAAAATTATAGATATATACAAATATATTAGTACATTCATATTAAAGCATACATATTTAAGTTTAATTAGAGTATTCATACTTGTAAGTATGATGAGTGAATGTTGAGTTATACTATAAACTGTGGAAACACTTTTTGAGTGAATCATACAGGTGTCAACATGATACGAGTATTTCAATTTTCATTTCTATTGTAATGACTTTGATCTGCATATTCAATATACATTACAATATTTTGTAATTGTTGCAGCATTATTATTTAATCAATAATTCATCTTTGAATCATAGTGAATCATAATTATTCTCTTGCTGCTATAAATATGCAAGTTTAAAAATTCAATTCTCATTTACTGTAATTCTCGTTTGTAATACAATATTTAATCATCTTCAGATTTCTTTGGAACGTTAACAATTAGTGAAATTTGAAAGCCACATGAAAAAGATGTGACGAAATGCAATTTTGAATAAATGATAGATTACCTTTCATTTTTTTTTCTTCTTATAGGAATGTCGTACATAATAAGTCACAATTAGGAAGAAAGAATGAATAATGGGTAGGCTTTTAGAGATCAGACAAGAAAAAAAAACAAGAACATTATTTAATCGGTTCTAATTTGATTGGTCAATTACATAAAATTATAGTTATTTCGAAATTCCTCGTAAATAGCTTCTTAATTCGAAAAGGTTGAAACGTTTAAATGTCATCTCTTAATAGAATTGTTGGAATGCAGTGAAATTAGCGTTCGTTACTGTGTTTAGCACTTGCAGAAAAAATATACGTAAATAATTTTATTTCTCGTTTATAACAATGTAAACTTCCTGAATCGTCAAGGACGAGGAATGTTGTTAATTTGTAATTATGCTGAATTTTGATAGTGTTGAAAATCAATAAGTTGAAAAAGTAAAAAAGATTTTTTTTTATTATTTAATAAAAAAACACATAAAACACACATTACAAAAGTCATATACACAAAATACACGTGAAGAAAGTCTTCGTTGTTATTATTATTTTTTTTAATGTTTTAATTTAGTGAAATTAGGAGAAAATAACGTTTGGCTGAACGTTAATTTGTTTACGCCTTCTTGGTTGGTTTGGATGATGGCTCATCTTTGTACCAGTCCTCGCTGCAAGTGAAAAGAAATTGTTAGATTATCCTTTTGTTGTATTTGGTTGTGTTTAGAGTTTTATTTACCATCCGGGTACGTTTTCTGGGGCGTCGCACCTCTGGGTCTCCTCGTTGTAGACCTCACCGACTTGACATCCCAAGTCCCTGGGTTCTTGTCCGTTCAGGCACACGTAGAATCTTTGGCAGTCGGAAGGATGGGCGAATTTGGGATGGACAATGAGTTGGCCGTTGGCGTCGGTCTGTTCAACCTTTGGGCATTCGAAACCGTCCTTCAGGGTGTCTAAAGTGAAGAAATCGGTAAGTTTTGGTGATCTTGATGTGATGGTTTTTTTTTGCTGAATACTTACGGACTTTGGAGTCGTCGCAGCCTTGACGACCGGCGGCAGTTGGCCAGACGCAGGTTCCTGAGTACTCGTCGAAGTGAAGTCCGTTGGTGCACTTGATCTCGGTGGCATCACCCTCGATGCAGTTGTAGAAGATGTTGCAGACTTGAGGTTCAGGATGGGCGAAGAATCCGTTGCGACGTGGGCACAGTTTGGAGCTCTTTGGCGGTTCTGTAAAATGATAATGTTAATCGGATTTGTCTTTTTTTCTCTCTCGTTGAAGTCTTACGAAGTTCGGTACGATCTCCACAGTCGATGTTGAAGGGTTGGTCGCACTTGTTGATCTTCCTGATCAGCTGGTCGAAGACGAGACCATCTGGACACAGTTTCTCGGTGGCAACGCCATCCACGCAGTTGTAGAATTTGTCGCACTGGATGGAATCCTCGTATTGACCATCCTTGGGTGGACATTTGAAGGATTGCGCGCCTGCAGGAAATCGTACAACAAGAGTTTAGTTTTTACAAGAACTCATTATGCATGCATGCATGCAAGCAAGCATTCCGTCTCGCGGCCGCACCGAGAGTTGTTATATAAAAGTGAAAGGTTTGAACTTTTGTATTTTCAACCGGTTTTCTCGTACATCATTTCCCATGCACACGTACTTGCATTATATTTAGCACTATTTTGGATGCGAGCAGATCCGAAGAGAACAATACAACAGCTTTCGCTTTTCTCCAACAAACATTTTAACAACAACGTAAAAAAAACTTCAAAATTTAATTGAAAGACTTACTGGTGAGGGCGGCCGTGGCCAGAAGAGTTGTCAGCACAAAGAATCTCATGATTTTTGTAAAGTATGAATGTGTGTTTGATGAACTATTTTACTTGTACTGAAGGATTGATAGCGTCGCATGTCCTTTATAGACTCTAATCCAAGCGGCCAAGTGAAACACTGCTTCCCTACCCAGCGGTCAGCGATGGCCTTCCTACCATTGGCTCACTCTTTCTTCTTCATCATCCCTACCACAAAAAAGAAAAAGAAAGAAGAGAGAAGTCAAGAAGAAGAGAAGAAGAAAAAAAACAGGCGAACCCACGATCCGGCTATAATGCGACCATTGGAAACACTTAACCTTTTGCAACTCGCAATCATCTAATAATATTTTTCATATTTCACAAAAATATGAATATTCAATAATCAAAATCCAACAAAAAAAAAGTTAATAAGTTAAAACCTAAAGAACCAAAGCCAAATCATATTTTGTACATTAAACGGTTTTCTTTTAGCTGATCAGAATTCCTAAGTGACTGAAAAAAAAATAATACATTTATAAAATAAATCACATCACATTACCAGAATGAAGTTATAAAAATCTCTAACTAGAATTCGTGCTCTTTTTGTAGAAATCCGAATGCACCTTGGAATCGAATTACCGTTCGATATCCTTTTTGGGTACGTTTTGCTCCACTCCGCATACTTTGTTTTATCCACCGAAAACGGCAATACTCTTCATACTAATGCCATCCAAGAGACCAATTCCAAGTCCATCTTTGCAGCGATTCCAATTCAAAACCGCATCAATTGCAATTTCAATGCATCTTCTTCAATAAAACAATTTTAATTCAAAATTAATGCAAACCAATTAAGTATTCTTAATAATTAATTAAATCAGATTATTAACCAATTTCAACTCGAATCGATTCCTAAATCAATTATCCAATTCCAATTAAAAAATCATGCAATCATTTACACAATTCTTGTAGAATTCTCGTTCAGTTTCTTTTCTTTTAATTTTAATAGTTCATTAAATTCAACTCAATTTTTACAACTCGAATTCTACAAGTCTCGTTTTATTTTTATTTGTTTTATACTTTTATTTGTAACAATTCCCAGCAATTCAAGCTTCATTCAATTCGACATGGACTTAAGCAAATTCATCATTGTTTCTTATTTATTTTAGAGAACTTGGAAAAGAGGTTACTTCTTTCTCTAATTCTATTTCTCCAAGTTTTTTCTTCTCTTTTTTTTTCCTTGAATTTAATTGCGAATTAATTCGTTTGACATTTTATTGCCACCGATGCATACAGAATCGAACTTTCTTTCGCGCATAAATAATGCATTTTGGTCACTAAACAAATGAGCATCATTAAACGACGGTTTCTTCGTAGTAGACTTTCTAATCGAAAAATTCACACATTTCAAGATGATTTCGCACATTTTTTTTTCCCCAGTTTTTCATCTTATTGCATACGTGAATACATGAATGAAAGATCAAATCAGTCCAGTAAAAACGAAGTGCGAAGCATTGAAAATACAATAATAACGATTCTCATTAAATTCTCATATAGATTTTGGGAAAGTTGTTAAATTTGTAATTATCATCGCTAATGACAATAATTATTTTTTTACTTTTTCCAATTGAATTTATTTTTTTAACGTATTTCAATTTGTTTTACAGCAGTAACAAATTAGAAATTAAGTTAGTTAAAATGTTACTTTAATTAAATGTCAATGGTAAATAATTCTCGTAGATTTCATTAAATGCCACGATTAATTGACATATTTCTCGTGTAATTAGTTTTAGCTGCACACAATTTAAGTCTTCAATTGAAGCTGATGTTAAAACTTGTGAAATGTGGTTTTTGAAACGGTATATTCTTTTTAAAATATTATGATTTAAACGCTGCCCATGGTCGAATGGTATTCGAATAATATTAATTCCTGATATGTCTTTTTCTTATTCTCAAACCTCCTGTACATTTTAAGTGCACATTCCGATGCGATTTATAAAACAATTAGAACTACCGTTGCTAAGGTGAGTTCAATGGCTATCGACCCTGGAGTACTTGGGCCGTTACCACGGCAACCGATACCGATGACAACGACGTACATACAACATTTTCTAATAATAATAATAATAATTGGACGACGAATTCTCGCGGTGAAAAGCTTCTCTAATTTTCGGACCGATTAACCAGCAATTAAGCCGTTTTTTTTTTCGTAAACGACTTTAATATCGGCCCTGCGGCGGCAAATCGCCGGGAATGTCAATGGCGTTAAGCCACTTTTACTTCTTTATATACACTTTGAGCGTTTTTCGACGAGAAATGCGTTAAAACCGAAGGACACGCTCCGCTAATGCAGCAGCAGCCGCCGCCGGTTTCCTTCAAGGATCTCGGAAAAGCTTTTTCGAAGAACAGCATAAAACTTATTACAACTGAAAGGAAATTGTCATGCTGTATTTTATTACTATTTTTTTTATTATTATTTTCGCCTAGTAAATTTCTCAATATGTTGCCGGTTGCGTAAGACGTCGGGCCGCGCAACTTTCTCGGCGCTCTTATGTAAAGGAAGCCCGAAATATGTTTTAAGAAGAAAAAAAAAACATTATGTATACACTCAAACTCACGAAATTAGGACCAATTTTTTCTGTGTGTGTTATGATACGTCTATCGTTTAGATATGAATATTTGTGGGTGTGCGAGATAAATGTAGAAAAAAATAAATTAAAATTTTCAAATAATTAAATGCGGTTTGTTTCGCAACGACGATCGACGCGGTGGGAACTTTCACATCGCTGCGAAAAACTTTGATCGATTCATTTCTGAATTACGAGTTAATACTAAGTAAATGTCCAAAAAGTTTTCAAATTCAATTCCAAAAGTCCTAACTGTAATATCTAAATTTGTTTATATAATATTCTCATATTTCTGTTGATAGATTTTTCTTAATAATTTACAAACTACTTGGATTTGTATAAATTCCGTGATTATGCAAGTACGCTCATTACATTTCTTATAGTTTTAGCTATTATATACGCATTCAACGTTCACTCAACTATTCATTAATTTAAGAAAATTGTATATCAATATCAACTCTAAGTTCAATAATATTCAATATTTGTTTATACTTTAGTTTGTGTAAGTATTTAGTTACTTATACTAAATTGAAATGAGATTTTCAAATAATCGAATTGTTACGTAACATACTGATTGACGACGGTAACTTTCACCTCGCGGCGTCGCGGGTGCCGTGAAAGTTAACTCTCGTCTGTTTTTTTTTTCTTGTATATACATATATATTTATGCACGTATATTTGAGATCAGCTAATTTATTGTCATCTGTTGTTTGCGAAATGCCATCGTTTACATAATACGTTTGCGTCTATTATTTGTGTTGTATTTTAGATATACGAAATCGATGAGGTTTTGGGTTTTGTCTGTTGGAATAAAGTGCAATATGGTAATGAACTGTGAAGAGGTGATTGCATCCAGTGGAATGAGAAGGTCGTATGTGCGATTTTGTTTTCATCAAGTAAAATCGTTTATTTTCTTCGAGGAAATAAATTAATTATTACACAAAAAAAGAATGAATCTATAAAAAAACAAATAAATCAATAAGTTAGTTGGTGGGCTCATTCATCGTCGGAGGTCCTCGCTTGCGGTTTCTTTTGAGGTTTCCTCCTGGATGGTCGGGAGACCCCCGAGGATGGCCTTGGTCTTGGGGTAGGTGGATTCTCTAAGGCTTCGAGCTGCTCGTCGGTGAGCTGTCCTTTGTACCAGTCGACGCTAAACACATTTATTTATATTTGGTTGTTCATTTCTCTTGATGTAATTTTGCTGTTTTACCATTCTGGGATTTTCCTGGCCCAGTCGCAACGCTTGTGGACGTCGTCGAAGGCCTGCCCCAACTTGCAGCCGTTCCTTCTGGGAGTGTCGCCGTTGATGCAAACGTAGAAGTACTGGCAGTCATCAGGGTCGGCGTACCTTGGATGTGTGGCCCCAAAGGTCTCGTTCACCTTCGGACACTCGAATTGGAACACCTCTGCGACCAGAAGCAATCAACAATGAGTTAGCCTGTAGATGACGGAAGTTGACCACACTTACCTTCCGAGGAACAGCCTTTCTTCTTGGCCTCATCTGGCCATGAGCAGATACCCACTTTCTCGTTGTAGATCAGACCGTTCGGGCAGGTGATCATGTTGAATTGTCCGTCGACGCAATAGTAGAACCTGTCGCAGATGTGAGCCTCCTCGTGACCGAAGTATCCATGCTTCCTGGGGCAATGCAGACTTGGCTGCGGAGTCTCTGTAAGAAGCAAGTTAATCTCGCGTTCATCGACGTTCGAATGGGATTAGAACTAACGCAATTTCGATCGGTGGGAACAGTCGATGTTGAATGGAAGATCGCACTTCTCGTACTCGGGGCTGAAGTCGTTGAAGACCATGCCGTCCGGGCACAGTTTAGGTGTGTGGACGCCATCCCTGCAGTCGTAGTACTTGTCACATTGTTCCGCATCGCCGAAGTAACCGTTTGGCTCTGGGCATTTGTCGGATGTTACATCTTCGACGTCATCCTCATCCACGTTAGTCGGAAGCTGTGGCTGCTTCCTCCTTCCGTTTTCAGACGCCTGTTGCTTCCTGTTCAAGGTTGGCCTAGGTCCTGCGGCTACTACAATTCCTGCAATCGACAAACATATTTTCATCATCTCAACCCACCCACACTTTAGAAAACATACTTAATCAATTGCATCAACTGGAATCGATTATCAATAACAGTTTAAAGTTTAATAAAGTTCCAAGGACAGTTATGAAAATATTAATAAAATTATAATAACTTTCATTGAAGTTAATGTTTATTCTTTCATCTAATTCAATAAATAACTTAGTATAATTTACAACAAGGAAATAACAAATAGACTGTTGGACTAGTGAAAAGAATCCAAATGTTGACCTTACCGCAGAGAGCAAGTTTATTTCGAGAAATATCAAAAATTAAAATACGTAACTGTAGTCAGGGAAGTACATACATGAATGAAATAAATCGCAAGCCGTTTGGTAAAAGCATAGAGGATTTCCAGATTTGAAGAACAGGTTTAGATGAAGAGTGTGAGCTGTCGCAAACGAAGCGGCACAGATGCAAGACAAACTGCTCAAGGTTTCTGTTTCGAAAAGAAACCACATAAATGACATTAATTTGTTAACAGTGCAGAGAAAGATTATCTTTGAACGATGATGTTTACGTGTTGATTACATAATGAGGAAGATCAAAATGTTACGAGTACGAGCAAGTAAAGATATTCCTGCATTCCTGCGAGAAAACAAAGTGACACAATGGGTGGTGGAGCCTAGGTGCGGTAAAATCTGATTGCGTTTTTCCGATCTCAAGGATTTACGAGCAGCGAATTAAAATCACGTTTGGAGAACAATAACAACTGGGAGGACAAAGAGGAGGAATGGTACAACATAAAGGAACAGTTTTAATGTAATCAATTAGTGGACCGCAAAATGAATTAAGCTGAAAACTACTTTCACCGTGAATAATCATTGAATATTATTATGCTTGTGCGAGACTCGTGAATTGATTCGGCCGTTGCACAATGAATAATATGCTCTTCGGCATTTTGGTAATAAATGATCCGATGCGAAGATGTAATAATGAAGTATTGTGGAGAGAGATCCGACTGTTAAACTTTGAAATTACAGTAAAATTGCGCGACTCTTTGAATACTAATAGCGGTTGGCCTTTGGTGAGAATGCTGCAGTCTCTTTCTCTCTCTCCGTGTTTCTCCAACTAACAACAGCTCTTTCAGTCAATCTCTTTTTCCTTACTCGGAATCACTTTCACACCAGATTTATTATGTATTTCGTTTGGAAACTGCGGCGCAGCGTTGCGCCACCGATTGTTCTCTCTTTCTTCGATTGTTGCTACTTACCAATAGCCACGAAGAAGATGGCCAGGTTGAGGAGTCTCGCCATGGTTCTGTGCTGGCTCCGGTCAGCGGCGAAGTGACTTTACTGAGCCTGGGCGCTGTACGTTTTAAACGGCGCGTTCTCCCTCGACCTTGTATGTATTTGTATGTGGACGTCTTGACTGGTCTTCGTCCGCCAAAGGAATAACCCACTGCAGCGGCATCCAACCAGCAGCAAGACACTCCACCAGCCGATGGAAAGAAGTAGAGGAAAACGCGCTCGCACTCACGAAAATGCTGTTCTGTCAGCTGCTGAAGAACAACAAAACGGACCAAGAAAATTCCAAGTCTCTGCACGGATCTCTTTGTTTCTTTTTTTTCTTTACATTGTGCTTCTCTTCCAAGAGCGCTCCGCTCGACGCATCGCCAATTATTAGAAATTTCTCTTTCTCCTTTGCCACCTAGAATCCATAATACAACGTTATCCAACGCTCAACCACCAAAAGAAGTCAGAAATTGAATTCCATTTACGTTCCTCCTCCAAGACAAAAACAATCTCAAGAATGATCGAAAATCAAATAAACGTGCATAATAAACCTTGGATTTATCCGTTCCTCGTAATCAATTATTCAGCCTTGCACCTTCCGAGAAAAGTGTCCAAAATACGAGACCATCCATTTAAAACATTTCTCCTTCGTCACATTGTTTACTAAAAATATTCTACATAATTCATCAAAAGCACAAAGACACTTAATCTATAAATCGATCACCTTGTTGTTGTTTTCATCCTTTCAGCAAAATTAATTAATCACGAAACCAAGTCTCTCGTTTATAATCCCAATTTAACCACCTATTAAATTTTCCCCACAAACATTAATTAATATTCCGTTGGGACATTCTAATGTTTACAATTCGTATTAATGAAATGCGTTTGACCTTACCAATTAAGAAGAAAAAACATTCTCGGTTTTCGTAACTCAAAGCAAAAATTCTTGACGGTGTTTCAACGTTTTTATATTTAATTATTTAGTATATTAATTAAAAATTAACAATTATTAACATCATCTACTCTAATAAATAATAAATTGACAGACTTTGTGTTGTTATTTTCTTAATGTTCTTAATAGATAGCCTATCGATTAGGGTTATCGCCGCTTCAATTGCTAATTACTATCGAGGCTGCAGTTTGCAGTCTAATGAAGTAAGTATCTAAAGGACTTCCAAGATGTATCTTCGCTGTGCTTTAATTCTCTTAATCTTAAGCGTTGTAAGAATACACTGTAGAATTTTGTATTAATGGGATAACCAAGTGTTAAATATGTTGCAGAACGTTCTATGCTTTCCAATTGAAGATAAATTCACTGAAGAAATGCAACAAGCATTAAAACCACTAAATGTGGATGCAATCCTTGCAGCAGTAGATAACCTGATCAAATCTATGGATAAGAACGTTACCACAACCATTTCGGATACACATATTGAAATACTCGTAAAAATCGGGGAAAGAAAATCGAATGTATCGAGTCTGGATGTAAAAAATAAAAATTAATCCATATTCAAAGTCGATATGGAATGAAAAATATAAGTACGTGTGAACAATTTAAATAAAGAATATACAGTTTATTTCATCTTCTTATTTCTGGTGAAGTTGGGCAAAACTAGTTTGCGTATTTTGATTTTCTTCTCGCGCAATTCTGGGTAGATCTCCTGAATGTCCCCGTGGTTTCTCGTCAACGCCTCGTAGAATCCGTCCGATTTCGTGAAGATGTTGATCATCAAACCCTCCGTTGCGGTCTTCGGATCCCTCTTAAACTTCTCCGTTATTAAGTGCTCTGCTCGCAAGAAGAAATACGCATTATTAAAATGTAATAAATTCCGATGCACGCACTTCTTTTGAGCGTTCCAAATTCGATGCTGTACTCTTGGATCTCGGCGTCCTTCTTCTCCAGCTGCTCCGCATACTTATTCTGTTTCAGTTCTAAATACTGAACGGTCTTCACCATTGGCACCATAATCTCATCGAAGAACTGAAAGGTGAAATTACAAATTCTGCAAACATTCTCTCCAAATCAATCTTACGGAGTTCGCTTCGGACTTCCCCAAAATCAGATGCAAACGGATGGGTAGATCTTCAGTTTTCGCTTTGATACCCAGCCTGCAGACGTCCTCTTCAAAGACCAGAGACTCTACAACCTTCACATTCCTCACGCAGCTCATTATTTCAGAGAAAGATTCGTCGTCGTCTCCAACATAATCCTGGTTCAGTTGCTGAAACAAATCCAAATAATAATTTCTTCGATAGATTCCGTTCGAATTAATGATCTTAAGACATTCTCTTTAGTAGTTTTTTTTTTTAAATTAAAAAGTAGTAATATTAAGATTTCAAAATTTGAAAATATTATAGTCACTTTCAAACTTGTTCACCATAAAACCGCAATATATATTTAGCTTATATTTTTTTTTATGGATTTCACTAATATTGACAAATTCTTCTTTGGAGGTAAATGTAAAAATTAACAGAACAGAAGACAAGTCCTGGATGTTTATGGAGGAATATAGTTGAGATTACCAATATGATTTACACCTTCAAAATAAGTACAATTTTCACTAACGTTTTTTCTATTAAAATTAAATGGATATTATCAACATATTCTAATTTAAATAAAGAAATTAGTAAAATAATTTATGGAACATTAAAAAAGCAACACTCTGTAAATTATGATTTGAGGCAACCAAATATACAACAGATATGTCACATAACAACATAACCTACAGCTTGTATATAAATCTTGACGTTTATATGCATATTTTCATGATTATTTCATAAATGATTGAAATAATAAGCCTTACTTTGAAATCGTTGATCATTTCCAATTTAGGAGTTTCCTGAATCCAAAGGCACTTGAAATCAGTGAGCGACACCTTACCATCATCGTCAATCCTGATCAAATAGTTATTGTCTTTATCGACGAACGAATTCCACATTGTAGGAATAGTACTAATAAATAGAAAAATATAATAAAATCATTACTATTACTAAATAATAACAGATTTATTCTGACCTTTGTCTAGGCAACCAAAAGTACAATTCCAATTCGATATTATTTTGTCCTTTGCGCACGGCACGCACCGTTTTTGATGATATATTCCTCTTCAATTACTCTATTATTTTAAACAATTTACTTGCACGCTACGTTCCGTCAGGACACGTCCTTGCTTCGCATCATACAATTCTAGAAACAAAAATCCAAAGACATGGCAACTCAAGGAAAAGTAAGTTTTGTATATTATTCTTTTCTGGGGAATCAGAGTATGCTTTCATCAATTTTATTTATTGATTGGAAAAAGGACATAGCTATAATATGATAAGAAATGACCTTGATGCATTCTGTAATGTAAATAATTTATGTAATATGTATTATGATTATAGCCAATCACTTGCAAAGCTGCAGTGTGCTGGGCCCCAAAGACCCCATTGGTCATTGAAGATGTTGAGGTTGCTCCACCAAATGCCCATGAGGTTCGCATTCAAATCATCCATACTGCAGTCTGCCACACAGATGCTTACACATTGGAAGGTCATGATGCTGAGGGTGTCTTCCCTGTTGTCTTAGGACATGAAGGAGCTGGCATTGTTGAGAGTGTTGGGGAGGGTGTCACCTGTGTCAAACCAGGTAGGTGAATTAATTGTAACTAGGATTATTGATGTGACATGACTTGCTTATAGCAATACACAATTAATTGCTATGTTAATGTATATTTTAAGGTGATAAAGTTATCCCTCTATATATTCCACAATGCAAGGAATGCAAATTCTGCAAGTCGCCAAAGACGAACTTGTGCCAGAAAGTTCGCAGCACTCAAGGACGCGGTGTTTTGCCCGATGGAACCACCAGGTTCACCTGCAAAGGAAAACCCATCTACTCTTTCATGGGTTGCTCCACCTTCAGTCAGTACACGGTAGTCGCCGATATTTCTGTATGCAAAATCAACGATGACTCCCCTCTGGATAAGGTATGCCTTTTGGGATGTGGAGTACCGACCGGTTACGGTGCGGCCCTCAACACAGCCCAAGTTGATAAGGGCAGCAATTGCGCCATCTGGGGATTAGGAGCGGTAGGATTGGCTGTTGCTTTAGGTTGCAAAACTGCAGGAGCGTCGAGGATCATCGGTGTGGACATCAACCCGTCCAAATTCGAGGTTGCTAAGAAGTTCGGTGTCACCGAATTCGTCAACCCCAAGGATCACGAGAAGCCCATCCAGGATGTCCTCGTGGAAATGACCGACGGAGGTCTGGACTACACCTTCGAGTGCGTTGGTAACGTTCACACCATGAGATCCGCCCTGGAGGCGTGTCACAAGGGATGGGGAGTGTCCACGATCGTGGGCGTAGCCGCCGCCGGTCAAGAGATCGCGACCAGACCATTCCAATTGGTCACCGGGCGTGTCTGGAAGGGAACCGCCTTCGGAGGTAACAAACCAAATAGAATACAAGTTTTCGTAAAATACAAATAAATACATTTATTCTAAATAATAAGGTTGGAAGAGTGTGGACAGCGTGCCAAAGTTAGTCGAAGATTACTTGAACAAAAAATTGATGCTCGACGAGTTCATCACGCACAACATGCCCCTGGATCAAATAAACCAAGCTTTCCATCTCATGCACACTGGGGAAAGGTAAATTAACAACATTCTCTTGATAAAAAGAAACAAAAAAAAAATACTCAACAGTAACATAAATAATCCCTCTTCTCTTCTTTGTTACAGCCTCCGCGCCGTTATCCAATTGTAAAACGAGTACAAAGTATTATGTAATAATAATAAAATAAAATACTCTGTTTCATTATTCACTTAACAATCATCTTCTTGGCGATCTGCTGAGTCAATTGCATATCCTTGATTTCGAGCAAGGAACACACGAACTCCCTGTCGTGAGCTAAACTCCTGAGTGCCTCCTCCGATAGCAAAGTAAGCAGAGTCACTCCTTCGCTGAATCTGATCACTTGCGGTATACAGGGAAGTAACCTGAGCACATTGCGTATCAAGCGAATTTCGAAAGTCTGCGAGTTTTCGGCACTCTGCAAGTACTGCAATTTGAAAACAATTATTATTCAGATCACCTGCAGCTTAAGTTATTTACCTTAGCTGAAATCCCGTAGCTACTCAAATAATACTTCAGCGAGTTAAATATCGTAGGGTTGTTTGCCTCGGTTTGGGTGTCGGTGACCTGGCAGATCAGTATCAAGGAATCTGTGAGGATTTCCAAAGCCAAACCTGCTTCAAAGCGAGATTTCAATTCAGTTGTGATTAATAACCACTCGTTGGAAACGCATCTAGATAGAAGCTACATCAAAGTACAATTAGTTTGCTTGAAGAATAAAGAAAAGATGCAATTCACCTTAATCAGTTTGGAGACAGCATCACCATAGTGGTCGATGGTGAAGTCGGGAAACACGTAACTGAGATACAGGGAGTTGTCGCAATCCACGTAAAACTTGTTCAAAGGATTATAAGTTTTTTCCAGATTCAAATCTAAAGTGATATTATTTAGTTATTTACGCAATAGCAATGTTGGAATACAAACCTTGTTTGCCGCGGAGATTCTTGAAGATTTCAGTGATAGCCACGGTGATCTCCATGTTAAGGTAAGTGAATTCTGCGTATTGACAGCGGAATTTCTCCAGAGCGTTCAAAAGGAACAATATGAAGTCTTGTTTGAAGAAGTTATTGATACCTCCAAATTTCAGCTCCAATAGTATGGCCAGCAAACACTTGAATTCTTCGATCTTCTGCTCATTGAATACCTCTTCCAATAAATTCCTAATAACCTGCTCAAATAACTCCTCGTTGCTAATGCAGCCAGTATCAAGGAGCATCTCGTTCAAGTGAATAAAACCCTTTAAGTTCTCGAGTTTTGGTCCGTCGTTTTTGTAGGCCTTGTGCAACATCCTTACAGCAATATGATCGATCTTCAGCACGTTCTCTATAGCCGCGAAGCAATGCTTCAACCAAAACGTGTATACCATGTTCTTAATGCATTCACTGTATAAAATGAATATGACCTCTTCCGGATTCTGCAACAACAAGAGCTGTATCTCTTTAATCGATCCAGATTCCAATTCGTCCAATGATAAATTACGTTCTTTCGTTTGATTGATACGGTTCAGTAAGAGCGTCAACTCGCTCTTGCAATTGTTTACGAGCAAATTCTTGACGAATCCGTAGAGATTGAAGTATCGAATTAAGGTCATCGTTAAATCCTCAACGGAGAGATGCGAAGCGCACTTCAAGATCAGTTTTTTAGCATCGGGATTATCGTAGTATTTGGCGCATGTTATCATGCGACTGACATCGTCTATATCTGAAAGATGAGACCACTTCTCGATGCATTCCATAACGTTTTTGCTATGAAATATCCTCGTATTCAGAAGTGTGGTGAAGCACAGTTTCTGATCTTTGTCGACCCTGTTGATCATCTTGATGATATCATCATCAGTTGCGGTGCGAAGCAGCTCTTTCACACTCTTCGGCTTCTTCGCGATGGGCCCCAAGTATTGAATCAACTCCTTGGCTGGTTCATACTTCATATACTTCTCCACCACCAAACATGCTTCAGAGTTTATGTAAATCTGCAGTGCGTTTCCCTCGTGTTCCTCCTCCGCCCACGAGCAGTAGATGTTCAAAGTGATGGCTCTCGCTACAGAAGAAGCCGCTTCAATTAAAGACCCTACGATTCTCGTTAAACCCACGTTTCCAATATCACAGTACTGCAACAACTTCAGCAACTTTAATATAGTATAACCGATGTGCTTGTACAGTTGTTCACGTTTCCAACCTTGCACAGCTTCTGGATCGAATCCGGATATTTGCATCAGCAATTGCGTAACGACATCTCCAAACTTCTCTACGCTATCTCGCACCTGCAATGATTAAATGATTTAAAGAAACATATAAGTTTGAAAGCAATCATCAAACCTACCTGATGCACGTCAACTGAGTTTATTTTCCTAATTATTTCTCTTATTATAATAAAAGTATGCTTAAGCACTTTGGCAGAGTGAGTCTTCCTCAAACAGAAGATGGCTTCATCAAATAGTTCGATGCTTGTGGGCAATGGGAACGAGTCTATAATAACAACATAGCACTCAACAAGCTCTAGCTCAACAATGAGATTGATTAAAATGCATTTGGAAATCTTTGGCATCACATTCATCAGATGCTCGTGTTCCTTTATAGCGACTGTTGTATTAAAATCAGTGTTCAAAATTAAAAACATGGCAATGTTGCGCAGCTGCTGCAGAGACTCCATGTTCGGGTTGTTCTCCCCTTTCAAATACTGCTTTGCAAAGAGGAACTGCTTGACATCCTTGCAGATCAAATCAATTACCTCTTCATTACCTTAAAAACCATTCAATTTAAGAATATGGGTTAAGTAATTGTTACGAACAAAAACTCACCTCCTCTGTGCCTGAATCTGGTCAGATCACCGGTAGAGTTGGCGATGGTCTTGAAAATCCCTTGGATCGTCATGAAATCCGCTGTTAATTCCATTTTCTCGCGAAACAACCAAGAAGAAAACACCGGGCCTGACAGAATTCGTTTTTTTCCTGTTTGAATTGCGGATCGCACTGAAGTTAGCGCACGTTGCAACTTCGCGTTGTTGTTGAACAACAACGGGCTGAAGTTGAATGGGATTCCTCTTCTTCTTGAATGGGCTTTACCACCACAGCAGACGGCAACATTTTTTTAGAATTACGCGTTCAGTTGTTGGGTGTAACCATACGGCGTGACATGTAGAGCTATGGAAGCCCGAAGAATCTTTACGTTTTTGTTCGTTTTTATTGTTGCATCCGAAGCCAGTAAGTTTTACCATCGTTCTCTTATCTAATCTCACTCAAAACCTTACCGTAGATAACGGAGTGTCCCTTTAAAAGTAGCATCATCAAACATGGCTGTACATTGATATAAACAAATGCATCAAAACAAATAACACAACACTCCTTGATCCTTGCTACAATCTTTACAAGAAGCTTCCTACGACACCAAAAACACCTAACTAGTTAATTAGTTTTAATTTATTGTAAATTAGTGCTTTTAAACAACGTGAGTCATTGCTGTTGTAATTCAATTATTAATACAAGAATGTCATCATCACTCATACCTTAGAGCTGGTTTTCTTAGAAATTTCTTTACATAACTTTGCTTATCAAATGCTTTACAGTTACAACTCATTACCAAATCTTGTCACATCTACTGCATTTTAAATAGAAAACATTGTGTTCCTATCAATAATTACCTTTGTTTTCTTATTTTATTAAATACAAATTGCATTACCTATTCTTTGGAACCCTAAATCATTTAAATTAATTCATGATATTTTGAATGTATCATTAATTAAATAAATAGTTTGTATTTCCAATAGGAAGCCCTACAAAAAAATACCTTTATTATGTAACCTTTATACTGGCATTTAACTTGCAAGCATGGGTTAAAAAAATCAATTTTAATTATGTTTTGTGTATTAGTAAAGGAATTCATAACGTAATGTTGAAAAATGATTCATTTTTGTCTTTATTTTAGTGATTCATTTGTAACTAAGAATTTGTGTATTATTATAATAATTATCAGAGTCATTCACATTTTAGACTTCTTTTAATTATCCATTCAAGGAAGAAGAATATTTTAGATAATATTATAATAATTGCATTAAAATCTATGAGTATTTAAAATTATAGATAATTGAAATCTTTGTGCAGTTATTATTTATAGGAATTGAATTAAAATTTATAATATTAAATGTATTTAATTACAGTTGGGAGTGTTGAAACTTGAGATATAAGATTTTTAAATAACTTATTTGCAACAGTAAATAAATGTTATTTGCATTAATACCATTAGTGAGGAATTTTGATTAAAACTGTATTTAGTTTCGTTACATTTAACATCTTGGTGGGATTCCAACATTACAATACATGCCAAATATATAATTGGGTTCTAATTTGCATTTCATTACTTAATCTCAGTACCCTCGTTAGTATAACTCCAAATGAATTACGTTCAGCAATTGACTTATAATTTGTTTTTCATGATACAATTTTCTGCAGAAATATTGCACAATAAGTAGCAATTGACTCAGTAATTTTATTTTCAATAACTAAAAACATTTTCATTTACTTCAATCACGTATATTCAAAAGTCTCCAATGAAGTTGCTAGTTGTCTTTCATTACTAAAATTTCAGTACATTTCCATTAAGTTAAACGCTTATTCATTGATTGTTCTACTTTACTTTCAGCACGTATATAATATATATATTCGTAGTTGTAACTGTTTTATTATTTTAATTCGTCTAATGTTTTTTTCATTTATTTTCTTGCCCTTGCTAAAATAACAGAAACACAACACGCAAATGGGTTTCATTTCGGACATTACATCATTTTCATCAAAATATTTTTAGCTATGATACTTTACTGATATTTTCTTAAAATTAGAATACTTTGTATACCGAATGATGAACAGATATACAGTTAATAATTATTATTTTTATATTGTTTGCGTATTTCCGGCTACTGCAGTTCTGCTTGGCATCATTCCAACTTTTTTTTCTTCTGTTCGTTCACCCACTTCATTGCTATTATGTGACATATTTTTTTTATTTCATTCTTTAAATAATCGATCAAAACTCTTTATTCCCTCGCACGAATCGCTCGTCATTGTTATTTTATATACGAAAATGTCAAAGGTCCATTGATTATGTAATTTAGTCCTTAATAATACAAACTATATACATTCTTCATTTGCTTATAATTAAAATGTTATTTTACAGGTATTTACAATGAATATGAGTGTAACAACGCCCTTATGGAGAAGGCTGCCCTTAAAGCAACATCATCTTTGAGAGAACGAGGACCAGAAAACGCTGTTCTATATGGTAAATATTGTTTTATTTAATCTTATAATTCCTATACATTCATCGATGATTCCGGTCATTTTTTTTTATAATATATATGAAAATAATTAAGATTTGAATTACTTCAAATATCAAATGTAAACATGTTACAGGATTATTTTTAAGCATTAAATTACAATCACATCCAGTTGGTCGTTGCATTTGAACTTCATAACAAAATGTTATCTATTTATTTACACCTAGGTGTAAGATTTCATGATTATTTCTTTAAAAGTTTCGAGCAAGATTTCTCTGTACTTTCTCTTAAACTCAATTATAATCATATTTATGGAAAGATTTACGAACGTGATATGATCATCAGCCCTACCCTCTCATCAACAACATTTGAAATGTCTTTTAAAGTGGTGCTGAAAACCTCTTTTTTTATTCTTCTTCAGGTTAAATCGGACCGGTGTTTCCTATTGTTTCTCTTACATTCTGTTGCTATATTTAGAATATTTTCTTAGACATTATTTTATAAGTTAACAAAGACGAACTGTTGATGACTTTTTTGAAAATGAGTGCGCGTTGGTGCTTTGATTTTACCAAGTGGTCGCCCACCAAAACCGAGCTGCTGATTGCCACCAGTTGCGTGCAGCAAGAGGAGAAAGATCGGCTGGCTAGGTTTGTGTTCAAGAATGACTTTAAGTCTTCGCTGATTGGAAGGTTGATGATGCGAAAGTACATTCACGAGTCCACCGGTTTGGCTTACGATGAAATCAACATCAAAAGAGATGCCAAGGGGAAGCCTTACATCGATGATGGAACCGTAAGCTTCAACGTCTCGCATCAAGGAAACTTCGCGGTTTTCGCCGGCGAGAGTGACGGTCTTCTATTAGGCGTTGATGTTATGAAGCAGGAGTATTCCGGTGGGAAGCCACTCGGAGAGTTCTTCCGCCTTATGACCAGACACTTCTCTCCTAGCGAATGGCATAACATCAAGTCGGGAACTGACGCTGAGCAAATAGCCAAGTTCTGCAGACATTGGTGTTTGAAAGAAAGTTACGTCAAAGCCATCGGTGTTGGTATCACCGTGAACCTTCAAGAGATAAGCTTCAAACCTGAAGAAGGTTTATGCGGAGACTCTGTGATTACAAACACCGAACTCTACGTTAGGAACGAGAAGCAGGATTGGTTTTTCGAGGAAAGCAATTTGGATGATGATCATTGCGTGGCTGTTGCTTCCAAGATCCAAAGAACTGAACCAATTATTTTCCGAAAGATCACATTCGATGAATTGGTGGAGACCGCTGTTCCTTTCTTGCCCGAGGATCATATGTACTGTGAGAAGTTCTTCGACAAATTGGACAAAAAGTGATTTGTGTGTTTTTGGGGGTCGGCTGAATAAATCGTTTCCATAAATATGCTTAGATTAAAATTTATACATTATTATACAATGACCCTCCCCACGTTTTGTACTCCCTTGCGATAGAAAACACGCACATGGGTTGTTGAATGTCTTTCTTTTAGGGTGATTTGTTTGTTTTGTTTTTTTATTCGTTTCCTCGTACCTGGCACAAATATCTTCGCCTAGTTTATTGGACTTTATTTCATTCCAATCTGATTATACCAGACGATGAATTTCATTTATTTTTCAGCTCTAATTACGAATATTTTACAAGTATTAAACATTTGCCTTCAGATTTCATTTTATTTTTTTTAAATACCAATTGCAGATCATACAAAAGTATTTCTTACATGTGATTTCTCTTGATTTACAATTAATTACTAGAATTGAATATTTGTGAGCTAAGCTCTAAGTGGAACTAGAATTGATTCTTGTTGTATTGATTTTATGTGTCTGGTGGACTTTGCCAATGATAAAAAGTTAAATTTATTCTTTGAGGTCATCTATTTCTGAGCAGAAATGTTTTATATTCAAAAACCTCAAGAGCAGATTATTAAATTTTCAATTGCTTTTCAGCTCTCTTTTGATTTAATCTTGTTGATTCCACTCATAGGTATAATGCAGCTATTATTAAGAATATATACTATATAAATTTAGATTTATGTTGCAAAGTCACAGATAATAATTCTTTATTTTTCTTTCATGTAGTTTGTAATTTAGAAAATTGTAAATATTTTTAGAAGACATGTTACACTTGTAATTTATTTAATTTCAGTCAGTAAATGGTTAACAAATGTTTAAGTTTCTTCAAGGAAATAGTTGCGTTTTGAGATGTAGGAGTTTTCAATGAGAGCTTATTCTCCTATTGCAATTTGTTGAGTGCGTAATGAATCCATTTGCTGAAATTGTAGGTCAATTGGGGAAGTCGGTGGGTGGGTTTCGTGAAAATTGGGTGTGTTAATGAAGGAAAATTGCTGCAAAACTGGGTCTTGGGGTTTGGGCGAAAGCGGTTTGATTAATGTATTTGATGTGACCAAGGTGGTAACGCGTGGACTTCGGAGAGTAGCGATTTCGATCAGCAGCTGATAATTGACCTGGGTCAAGTGACGAATGTGACCCGCATCTGGACGCAGGGCCGGGCCCACAGCTCCGAGTACGTAATGGAATACACGATAAGCTACGGCAGCAACGGGCTCGACTATGCTGACTACAAAGAGCCTGGCGGCAACATCAGGGTGAGGTTTCTTGAAGATGTTGGTGGTGATGATGATGATGATGATCGTGGGACATGGGCTTCATCTTCTCTGGGTTGTTGGGAATGTTTACACTACTATGCTTACATACATACATATATACATACATTTGTTCGAACAGATTCTATCCTAGCGTATACTCTCATACTCATTTTCTAATCTAATTTGATGCGCTTTATACCTCTACAACTTCTTACTAACATATAATAATACCCTCTCCAGGGGATTCGGCATGGAGTCCTATGGAAAGCACATACTTCCACTTCCTTACCTTCGACCTGGGCGGTCGTTTCGAGGTGCGATCTATCGCTACCCAAGGCAGATCTAACTCTAGAGAATATGTAACTGAATACGTAGTTCAATTCTCAGACGACGGCGAGGGATGGCGAACCTACACTAGCACAGGGGGAGAAGACGAGGTGCACATTTTACAAAAACCGAAACATACTAATATTATTACACAACAAATACAATCTTGCATGCCCCAATCTACACACTACACACATTTTATTAGTTCACATTTGCAATTCCATCGACTGGTAAAATCTCATTAACTATTCTGAAAATTAGCATCTGGCACGTCGCATGTTCTCTAATTTTGCACGAAACTCGATTCCCTCTAATCCAATTCAGTTTCCTGTCCAGAGATAATACTCAATGCTTAAGTAGATTTGAGATAAAACGTTTCAATTCTTTTCATTTGCATACGCCCAGAATTTCCATCTGCTAACGACAATTTTTAGAATAAATTTAAAGATTTTAATATGTCTTAGGATATGCTCAAAGAATCCTCAAACTTAATGTATCATAATTATGTCTGAAAAGCGAGAAAGACGTTGTAGATGGAAATTCCAATTAAAGGCTGTAGAAAAGGTTGTAGACTGCAGTTGTATTTTTCTTCTTGTCTTTGAAATGGCTTTAACAGAAATTAATCGATTTGCGTCCTATAAATAGATGTTCAAAGGAAACACAGATGGAGATTCGATTTCGAGGAACGAATTTGAGGTGCCCATTATCGCCCAATGGGTACGAATTAACCCGACCAGATGGAGGGATAGGATTTCCATGCGAGTTGAACTCTTCGGATGCGATTACGGTAAGTAAATTTTATTCACAAAAGTAAACACTGTTTAATGAATAATTTAATTTGAAATGACTTTTTCAATTTGCAGCGTCCGATAATTTGTATTTCAATGGAACTGCTCTGCTGCGAATGGACCTGTTGAGGGATCCAATATCCGCTTCTAGGGAAAGTTTCCGGTTCCGGTTCAAGACTGCGGCGGCCAACGGAATCGTGATTTACAGCAGAGGCACCCAGGGGGATTATCTGGCAGTGCAGATCAGGGATAACAGGATGCTGCTGAACATTGACCTGGGTTCTGGAATCGTTACAAGTCTGTCCGTGGGCAGTCTCCTCGACGACAACATCTGGCACGACGTGGTGATTTCTCGCAACAGACGCGACATTCTTTTCTCGGTGGATCGAGTTGTAGTGGAAGGAAGAATCAACGGCGAGTTCAACAGATTAAATTTGAACAGAGGTTTCTACATTGGCGGCGTGCCTAATAACCAGGAAGGTCTGGTGATCACTCAGAATTTCACAGGATGCATCGAGAATTTCTATATGAATTCCACGAATATAATTAGAGATCTGAGGGAAGCCTCCGAGTGGGGTCAGACTTTGAAGTACGAGAGGGTCAATACGTTGACCAATTGCCCGGAGCCGCCTGTTGTCCCCGTAACATTCCTGACATCCAAATCCTTTGCTAAACTGAAGGGATATTCCGGTGTGAATTCATTGAACGCTTCTTTCGCATTCCGCACTTACGAAACGATTGGTTTGATGATGTTCCACCCGTTTCTGTCGGGAGGACACGTCGCCGTGTTCTTGGATAACGGAAAAATCAAGGTGGAGTTGATAACGCCGAACAATCCCAGGGTAATCTTGGATAATTATCAAGAAACGTTCAACGATGGAAGATGGCACACCGTAGTTTTAACGATTTCGACTAACAGTTTAGTCCTGGACGTGGATTACAAACCGATGAAGACGACGAGAAGACTGAAAATTAAAACCGGAGATTATTACTTAATTGCCGGCGGTATTACGGCGAAAATAGGTGAACAGTTCCAGTATATGCCTGGTTTCATAGGCTGCATGAGGACTATTAGTATAGATGGTAACTTTAAGTTGCCGACGGATTGGAACAAAGATGAGTACTGTTGCAAAGATGAGGTAGTCTTCGACGCTTGCAGGATGGTTGACAGATGCAATCCGAATCCTTGCGAGCATGGAGCGGTTTGCAAGCAGAACGCACAGGAGTTCTTGTGCGACTGCACGGGAACAGGTTATGGTGGATCTGTTTGTCACACGTCCTTGCATTCGTTATCCTGTGAGGCTTACAAGAACGTACATTCGGTGGGCCAAAGAGCCGATATCACTGTTGATGTTGATGGAAGTGGTCCTCTGGCCCCGTTCCAAGTGACCTGCGAGTATTATTCTGATGGAAAGATTGCGACGGTATTGCAGCATAGCAATCAACAGATCACTTCAGTGGATGGTTTCCAAGAGCCCGGCAGCTTCAGACAGGATATTCAATACGACGCGAACAATGATCAGATCGAGGCACTGCTGAATCGTTCGGTGTCTTGCAGGCAGTACATCGAGTATAGTTGCAAGAACTCCAGGTTGTTTAACTCGCCTTCGGATGAGGTCAACTACAGGCCGTTTTCGTGGTGGGTGTCCAGGCACAACCAGAAGATGGATTACTGGGGCGGAGCCCTTCCGGGGTCGCGAAAATGCGAGTGCGGCATTCTGGGTACTTGCAGAGATTCGACCAAATGGTGCAATTGCGATGCCGAATTCAATGATTGGGCCATGGATGGAGGTAAATGCAATTAACAAACCCATTTGTATCAACTGTATTAATGCGTATCTTTTGTACAGGTGACTTAACTGAAAAGGATAACTTGCCGGTGAAGCAGTTGAGGTTTGGAGATACCGGAGACGCGCTGGACGAGAAAGAAGGTCGTTACAGATTGGGACCTTTGATCTGTGAGGGTGATGATTTATTCAACAACGTGGTTACGTTCAGAATTTCAGATGGAACTATAAATCTACCGAGCTTCGACATGGGACACAGCGGCGATATTTACTTTGAGTTTAGGACTACCATAGAGAACGCTGTGATCCTTCACGCCAAAGGTCCGACCGATTATATTAAGCTGAGCATCATCGGTGGAAGACAGTTGCAATTCCAATATCAGGCGGGTTCTGGGCCTTTGGCTGTAACGAGAGAGACGTCCTACAAATTGGCGGATAATAGATGGCATTCGGTGTCGGTGGAGAGGAATAGGAAAGCCGCCAGGTTGGTAATCGATGGCGCAATGAAATCCGAGGTGAGGGAACCTCCGGGCCCTGTGAGGGCTTTGCATTTGACGTCGGATCTGGTGTTGGGTGCTAGCGTGGATTACAGGGATGGATTTACCGGATGCATGCGCTCGTTCCTGATAAATGGAAAGCAAATAGATTTGAGGAGCTACGCTCGGAGAGGATTGTACGGGATTACGGAAGGATGCGTAGGCAAATGCGAGAGCAATCCTTGCTTAAATAATGGAACGTGCCATGAGAGGTACGATGGTTATTGGTGCGACTGCAGATGGACCGCCTTCAAAGGTCCAATATGCGCAGATGAGATAGGCGTAAACATGCGGCAAAACTCGATGGTCAAATACGATTTTATGGGTTCTTGGAGATCCACCATATCAGAGAAGATCCGCGTTGGATTCACCACCACAAATCCGAAGGGTTTCATCCTTGGCTTCAGCTCGAACGTATCCGGGGAGTATTTGACTATTATGGTTTCAAATTCTGGTTATTTGCGAGTCGTTTTTGATTTTGGCTTTGAGCGAAGGGAAGTTATTTATCCGAACAAGCATTTCGGCTTGGGTCAATACCACGATTTGCGTTTATCCAGAAAGAACGGCGGTTCAACTTTGGTGCTTCAAGTTGATAACTACGAACCATACGAAGAGCACTTCGATGTTAAAGATTCAGCGGATGCGCAATTCAATAATATCCAGTATATGTACATAGGAAAGAACGAATCTATGACGGAAGGTTTCATTGGATGCATATCGCGAGTGGAGTTTGATGATATTTACCCACTCAAGTTGTTCTTCCAACAAGATAAACCGGTCAATGTTCAAGCATTTGGAGGTAACGTATTTAATGTTTATTTTAGTGACGAAACTAATTTATCGTTAATTTATAGGAGCTTTAACTGAAGATTTCTGTGGCGTGGAGCCCATCACTCATCCACCCAACACAATAGAAACAAGACCTCCACCGATAGTCGACGAAGAGAAGCTCCGTAAGGCCTACAATCAAACGGATTCCGCTATATTAGGAAGTACGTAGCAATGCTAATATTAACAACAACAAAAAACACGACATTACCAATTTGTTTTTGCAGGCGTGCTGGCAATTTTGTTCTTAGCTTTGGTGATTCTACTGCTGATCATCGGTCGTTACTTGCACCGGCACAAGGGCGAATACTTAACACAAGAGGATGCAGGTGCTGACACGGCACTCGATCCGGACACCGCCGTGGTCCATGGCACCACTGGTCATCATGTACAGAAAAAGAAGGAATGGTTCATTTAGACCACTTCTTCTCAGCGACTGGGTGATAGTACAATTTCCTTGATTGGTATCTTTTTTTTAATATATACATACAGATATAATTAATTTTTTTTTAACAACAAAGCGCGAGGAAATATGGAATGAAGAGATCCTGTGTTCACACTTCTCGATTTAATTTACATTTTATTTCTTAATCATTCTCTCGATAAGTATTTTAATTTTCCGTCCAATTTTAATTTAATTTCTTTTATTTCTAATTATTATTACTCTTATTATTTTTTTTGTATAAATTATTTTATAATAAATAACATTCCCAGGTTGTTCTGTTTCGTTTATTTATTTTTCATTTTATTTTTTTTTGGTGGTTTTCATTTGTATGCTCTTTCGAATTACCTTAGACTATAATATTGAAACGATCTTCCAATTTATAAATTTAAGCTGAAACGGAAAATAAAAAAAGTGCCTTTTATAATTCTCTTAGAGGCATTTTTAATTTTGTACTGTTCCTGTGTGTTTATGTATTCTGCAGCAAATATTGTCAAGCTTCAACTGTACATTGTAATGTATACAATTCTTTTTAATTTATTTATTATTAATAAAATCACTGTTTTTTCGTACAACATAAAACTTTCTTGATCATTGCAATATCATATAGATTTGACCCATTAGCTTACTAGTGTTCTCTAATTTGTTAGTCCGTTACCAGGGATACGGTAATAGTGAACAAATCTTTTAGTACACTTAAATTAAATATATTGACATAAGTATTCATACTTATATAATTAAGGTTGTCGAGTAAATTGTTATAAAATTGTAAAGAGAAAACAACAACAACATTGAAAGTAATTAGTTTATTCATAAAAATAACTAGAGACTAAATATAATCATTATAAACTGATAGAAAGAACATTCAGATGTCGTCAATATAAAGAAGATGAATCGAAATCCAAATAGGGTGTTGATTGCAATTCCTTTCAGAGATTCCAATCGTTGCTCGGGTCTTAAACACGAAGGATAAGGGGTGCGTCTGGATCAATAGAAGGCGCGTATTTGTAGCTCTCGCAATACGCTCCCCCTTTGTAAATGCTCTTCACCTGCTTGTTTTCCTTTTTTTTTATATTTAATAACATCATGAACTCTCATTTATCGAAAAAGAAAAGAAGAAAGAAAATCAACGAGTCAACAGATATTTTCCAATCGGAAAACAGAAAGAAAACGTAACAAATAGTAATCGTAATGAATATCTTAATTACTAATATATATATATTTCTATTTATTTCACATATATAACATTTATTATACTTTTTTGTTTGTTTAATATTTTTTGTTTATTAAATATAATATATATAGATTATATACATATATAATTTGACTACCCTTTTCTCTTGTTCGTCCTCTCTTCATGGTTACGCAAAGATTAATAATATCCATATAAAAAATATAAGTCGAAATGAAGTGGAGAAATGATTTTTTATATAAATAATTATTTTTTATCGAGGATTTTTGCACTACTATCGAAGAGTTTCGGGTCCAAAAAAGAGGTGCACGTCGTATTTTATGTAATCCATAAAGTCAAATTGATCAATGCTGCTGAAGAAACTTAAACTTTTCATTCTACTTTTGTAATGTTCTGTAAGTTTAAATTGGATTGATGTAAAAATTTTAAGAATTAGAACAAATCTTGCCCTTTTTTTCTTCTTCTTCACCGAACTCTTCCATCAATCTTAACGAAAGCTGATGACCATACTCACATTTACATATACACATATTTATATAATTTCCTTATTTATTCCACTTGTAATTATTTAATAAATTCGGAGATGCTCGCCGGCAAAATTTTCCATTCAATTTTCACATATATTATATATTATTTTTTTTTGCTTGTTTTATCTTTAATTACTTTTATTTTTGGATTATATCACATAGATGTATACACATATAGAAATTTCACGTTTTCCTCGTATCAAGCAGCACCTAATGGTGTAAATATCGGGATTTCAATAAAAATATATCAAATCTACGCGTATTTACAAAGAAATGCAATATACACAATGATATTATGTACACGTCTTTGGCAATCTGCGACGGACCTCTCGCATCCTCGAATAAAATTCATTATTACAAAATCGCTGCTCGAAAAGGTCAATTTCTTGATTTGATATCGATGGGAGAAATTCGATTTCAAACTAATTCCAAGTTACGTTTCATCTTCGATGATGTCGTCTTTTGAATTGATTATGAGACGAAGATGCGAGGGCGTCCTACAAATGGAAATGGGAAAGGATTTTCAATCTTTTTTTTAAAAAACTGTATTTTGTGTATTATAAGTATGTATATATATATGCGGATCAGACGTTGAGAACACATAATTGGACTTTGGCCCAAATGCAACATTCATTCTTATTTTTCTTCTCGCAAGGAATGAGGAAATCTCATTGCTTGAGCGGTTATTCTTTTTGAATTGTGAGTTAATCAATAATATGATTTTGTTTCTGTTATTATTCTATTATTAACTGTGAGCACGTATTCTAAATGTTGTTGCAATGAGATTCGCGATTGATTTTTAGGGCTGCAATCACGTCAGCTCGTACTGTTCTCTGAGTTCGGACGGCGGCGGTCCGATGGGTATGTGAACGGAACTCTGGAAGCTCCTTGTTCCCGATTGAAGCTGTTGCTGCTGCTTGAGCAGATGCTGCTCCCTGCTCAGCTTGTACTGCTGGAATTCTTTGGCCTGTTGATACTGCAGCTGCTGCTGGTAGATCTGCTGCTGTATGAGATCGCCGTTGGTGAAGCGCATCTGCGACGGGGCGACGTAGTGGTTCGGGGCGTAGCCCTGCGTATCGTATGGAATGTGTTTAGGGGATGACGAGGATGTGGAAACTGCTGCTGTTGCTGAGGAAGCCGTCGTCGTCGACGAGTAGCTCTTCACCGGACTACCGTACTGACGGGGCGGATAGTAGTTCTGGGGGTAGATGGGACTGATGGCCTGGTACTGCATGGCAGAGGCGTAGTGCGAGGGACTGCTGTAGTAGTGTGGATTGTAGATCCTCTGCTCGATATACGGATTAGCATTCGGATGATGCTGCGACTGCACATCGGAGGATGCGACAGCCGTCGCCGCGGCTGCTGCTGCGATCCTGGTGATCTTCGCCGGAGGTCGTCTCTTCGGCGTCGACGGTAGCGACCTCGAACCGGAACTAGCCGTCTCCCAGTCCTTCAGCAAAGACGAGAGGCGCGCCTGCTCCATGGCCCTTTCGTACTCGCTTCCGGAATCGTAATCCGCGCCCTGAGGACCAAAAACATAAATCACCTATTCTCCGCTTCCTGCAAAGCTCCTGCATCCGGCAAACATGCTAATAATCAAAAGAACATTTCCAATAACAAATACCAATAATTCACCAACAATATTTCCTTTCAAACATTGAAGATATTTACAATCTGTAGAAACGACCCAGTTTCTAACAACACAAAGCAAACTCAAATATAGATAATTTATATTTCATTAGTTTATTAAAACTGACAACGGAGAAAACTTATTTAAAATTTTTAAATATAAAGCATCCAGATGCAATGGCTCAAGATGTCACGACGTCTTTGAAATACTTATTCCAAGTAGACTTCAATAACATCTAAAAATAACCAACAACTGGTGTAGTTTATATTATTAACAAGTGTATTCAATAATAATGTAGAACAAGTCAACTTACACTCTCGATTTTGTCATCCAGCATTTTGAAGAAGTTGTTCTGACTTGTGGACAGTTCACTAAACCAGAAGATATAACTATTAGTATATTTTCAAGGAAATTTCAATTTTTGTGGAGCTATTAAACGAAAACGTTTTCGTGGCATTTAGAGAGAATAACGATGGGAGGGTGGAAGAAAAGAAGTTAAGGTTTCTTTTATGATTACGATATTTACGTGTGAGCTAGTAAAGGTCCTCCGAAAGGTTTGACTTTGATGGTTTTACGGTCCGCGTCGTCGGTCTTTTCGCAGATCCCGGACTCGGCCTCGCCGTTCGCGCAGCCCTCCTGATCCACCTGATTGTGGCACTTCTCCGGGATAACTGTAAGGAAAAAAAAAATCAATTAACGAAAAGAGAGATCAACATCAACAGGTAGAATATATTCATTTTCTATTCACGCCTCGAGCGCGGCGCGATAAAGTGCGAGCGTTACGATTGTCTTGTTTGTAATAAATCCTCTGGTTATTGGCGTTCGCAACGAGCTGCGGAAAAGCCAAGCTCTCATCGCCAATTTTCCACAGGGAAAAACGAAAGCGTGTAGTTCGTACGTGCAACAGTTCCAATTCGCGAAAGCATCGACCCAATTCAATAATGTATACTTATATATGATCATCATCTACCAGAACAAAGAAATCAATAACTTCTTTCAACAGCTACAAATATTCATTCGACAATGCCTGACCCACAAATCCTGATCCTTCCGATTATTATTATTATTATTAAAGCATTTTCGATGCACAGCGCGCATATAATATACTTCTTGCCTCCACCGAAACTATCGAACCAAAAACCGACCCGAATCCACGTATTACTCTGCATTAAAGTATCTCCTCCCTTGCATTCACGACGTTAAATAGACGTTATATCCGTTGATGCCGGGAGTAAGCTTTGAATAAATTTTGGAAACTTCGCCTGGATCCTTTAATATACGCTATTGATTTTAGGAGGACGCGCACGGTTTGCATACAAATGCGATACACATAATAATCCTTCCGTTCACATCTAAATTACTCTAATTTTATCCTCAGCAAGTTTCAGAAATATCATCCTTTTTTTTTTGGTTTATTCTTTGTTCTTGTTGTAATGCTTCCCTCTCATTTTTTTTGTTACATAAATGAAATATGCCGAATAATTTTTGCGCTTTTGCCACGAGAATCCCGGAATCCGGGGAACGAAAAAAAGTCCGCACCAAAGAAAAAACAAGAGGACAAACGAAGTTCGTCCCCTCCGCTTTCAACTTTTTCTAACTACTTTCGATTGTTACGTGACCAAATTTATAACAAAGTTACAAAAGAAAAAAAATAATGTAATAAGCAACTTCGAGTAAGAACAAAAAAAAGTTTCTTTTCCAGTTACAGATTGCACCAAAGCCCAGACCACAGAGTTTAATAAAATTATGTAAATTTAGAATTAGGTATATGTTTAATGAAATATTAGAGTTTGCTATTTCTTGTTGTAATTGCGATGAGAACTACTGAACGCGAAGCCGGCGTTAATTAAAAACGATAATTACTGGATTTCGACCGTATTCGGTTTCACGTTAAACATGATACAGTTGTTATGATACATCTGTTTTTATAAATTTGCACATCCGCACGGCATTGCATAATAATGTCTGCATTGTTGAAATTCGGCGTCGCATTGTTATTGCGTGTGTTTGTGCACAAATGAGCACAATTTTGCAAAACTGAAAAACACATTGTTATTTTCCGAACCAGGAGCGAAGCGTTAATTTTGTTTTTGCAATTCTAATTAGTTGTGCGGATGTTTGCTTTTCATTCGATTAAAATAAAAATACAAGACTAATTTGTTTTTTTTTTTAATAAAATTTCATTATTGGATTCAAAATATAAATTTAGAAATTGAAAGCTGTGGATTCAAAAAAAAAGAGAGACGTATTTTTAGAAATTGTAGAAAAATATATAATGTTGTCTTTACTACTGATGTAAACGCGCTGAAGAGATCTGAAGGGGAAACGCTTATGAAAATAAATTCACAAAAAAAAAAACGATATGTTCCCAAAAATAACGACGTGAATTAAATTTGGGATTACGATGAGTAAGTATTAATACTAATTGCAAACTCAATTATTTACAGTCGTTTCCAAGTAAATCCAATTAATGTGCAGCTCTGATTGGGTGAAAACGAGACGACGCGTGTTTCCATGACAATTATACAAGACCAATCGATGCAGACCAATCTTAACATAGACCTCTCGTCGAATTAATCTCATCTAGCATTAATTCCACTTCCATCATCATTTGCATCGGTAATTAGAAACGATGCAAACAAGATTAACAACAAGGAAATAAAATTATGGTTATATTTGAATGAAAGGGTTTATATATAAATAGAATTTGTGTGAGAAACTGGAGATCTTAGGGGGAAGAACATAAAGCGTTTGTAGAGAATCTATTATTTGTGAAACGAATCAACTGACAACATGTCAATCAATTTGATCGGACAATAACTGACGTAATTCTTTTTTTTTCAAATTAGTAAATAATTAATGGAATATCGATTATTAGATGATGCGCAGATAATTTTCGTTTGAATTATACATTTATTCCGGATCGATTTGTTCAAGAATTGTGATTGATTAATCATTAAAGGATGTTTAAGAAACTTTATTTTCCTTGCTGTAGAGTGTAATAAAATAATTGTATAATGCTGTAATCTAAATCTGTTTCTGATGAATCTTCAAATTCTTTATTATAGCAAATTTTATGAAACGGTGAACTTCAAAAAATGTTGTTGGAAGAGTAAAGTTAATGTGGGCTTTCGGTTGGAAACGGAGCCAAACAATCAACAGTTCAAATTTCTTCCATTTTTGGCACGTCTCTAAACATTCGTTTATTGCGCGGTTTATATAAATTATAGGTTTAGATGATGGATTTACATGGTGAACAAAAAAGAGTTGTATTCGAAATGGTGGAGGGGCAGGCGTTGGGCCGGTCGACGAGCGGCAATATTTATAGATTCCACATCAAATTGCGTGCGGTCTTCCGTCACATTCGGATCTATTTATAGGCGACGCCACCGCCGCCCTCCGCCACTGGTAGCACCGCGGACGGCAAGTATATCGACCCTAATAAATAATCAAATTACTAATTACAAGAGAGAAAAAAAGAAGAACCGGGGAGATTGCGAGGAAGATGAAGGACGATCGAATGATGATAATTAAGTGACAGGTGTCCACCGGCTCAGGATGCAATTATCCATTGCAACGCACGAATCGGAATGGGAAGCACTTAAAAACGATTGCAGGTTTAATGGGTTGTTGGGTCTTCCTACTTTTACATCTAGATGATCTAAATAGTGGTCAGAGAGTTGGAAGTTCTAATAGACGAAATTTATGATCAACAACACTTAAACTGAAAGCAAATCTATGTAATTTTAAATAGATAAATTTAGTAGACTAAACATGTTTGTTTCAAACACAATTATTGAAAATTATTTTGTTATTATATAAATTTTGATTTATATAATTGTATTTAAAGTGATGTAATTGTAATGAAAAGTTGTGGATTTGTACCTGACTTCTTGGAGCAGTTCTTGTTGCGACTTCGTTTTGGGTATATGTTGATCTTGCTGTGACCGCAGCCCATGGTTCATCACCCGGGGCCTCCTAAAAGGCGCTCCCACGACCTAACACACCATCTCAGCCCTCACCACCATAATCAGCACATCATCATCATCATCGTCTCTAAATCTTTCCGAAGAAGTCCAAAAGAAACGACTCACATCTCGATCAACGTCTCGATTCCACCGACATTTACAGTACATCCATAAGCATCCGCACCTCCTGATTCCATCTGAAAAAAATAAATAAAATAGGATTATCAATGATCAACATTTATAGTTTTAGTAAATCCTATTGGATTATGCAACGTGTTTTTCTTTTGCTCGAAGATGAAGGCATCAGATTGTGGATCCGAGAGCGGAGAACAATCGTCGTGATTTAGAATTCAAATTAGTTTCAGCAATCGCACCTCATTCATCCTGGAGGGCCGTGCCTCGAGCCATTACACTGAGTCGCTTCGCACTGCCAATAACAAGGAGGAAAAGAGGAAAAGTGAGGAGAAAAACACATGCGGAAATGCGCGTAGCGAAGCGAGATGGAGCGACACGGATAAATCGATTTTTGAGGCAGGTCACAAAAGGTCACATCTGCCTGAAACGCGAACGTGTCTATATTCTCGTCTTCCGTTCACCGGAACCGTCGCGGTGGAAAAATGGAAGAAGACAAATTAACACTTCCAAGCTGAAGAGCATTTCTTTTATAAAGAAAATAATACTTCTGATTATTTGAAAGAGATTGGGAAAGTTTGGTTCTGTTGCAGCAAGGATCATGTACACACACACATACACACAGTTGTTCCCTCAGCTTCCTTCGGGACAACTTTTTAAATTAGTCCATGAATTATTTACACTAAGAACTTTTCCGTTCCCGTCAATTGCCGCATGTTTATCTTTGTCTGGCACCCCATATTTACGCGGGGCTTTGTATAAACAGAAGGAGGAAAGAGGATGTAACAACAAACCGCGGAAACAAAGAGAAATAAAGTGGCCGACTAGGAGAACTGTGTCAATACAATCGATCGCGGTTCATACTTTCCTCCACGGAATACGAATCACCGTTCCAAACGTATTCATTACCATTAAAGTTTTAATCAAATAATTGAATGCGAACGTTACACAACTTTATTCTCGTCCTCCTATTTGATTTACGAACTATCCTCTGATCTGCAGAACTTAAGATCTAATTTAAATTCTTAAATCTTTGCATTGTTATATATCAAAACAGACAAATTACACTCAAATAAACTTATATTCTTGTTTTGAAATTTTTTGCTTGATTTCTTTTACATAAAAGTTGCATCTTCTCAACAGGTTCTCAAAGTTTTTGAGTTAAAGTCTGCGGGGATGCATCCGACCCGACAATACGATTGTTGCAGATTGATGAATTGAATTCGAATGCTGCAAAGTGGACGAAGAAGAAAGGAGAATGCGATTTGAATGGGCGCGGATCAATTGTGGAGTGGAGCGGCAACAAATTCAATACAATTTCCCACAGCTCTTCGCATCAGCACCGGAAACTCTCACCATTCCTGCTTCCATCAATAATATTTTAATTTATTACATAATTTAATAATCTTCAGTATCAAATTAATTATTTTCATTTATACTCAAAGCAAAGTCAATAAGAATTCTATTTTAATGGTAGTATTTGACAAATTGTAACAGGATTACAGCACGGATTTTGATGAGCGTAAACAATGGAAATAATTCGAAATCCTTATTTTTCCTATTGGAACGTCTATGTTTAGATGGCTCGAGCATTGCGTGATGACGGATTGGGTTTCGATTGCGGTCGAACTTTTATCGAAAAAATTAAAAATTTAAATGAGAATCGTCGGAACTATTATGGAATTAGACTTAATAATAATGTTCATAATTTCATGAGTTTTTATTTTAATACTGTATAAGCTATTTCCCCTATAATTTTAACTTCAATTGACATATTTTATATTTAAAGACACATTCATAGTTTATTCTTAATTTTAGTTTTAATTGACAAATTTTAAGTTTAATTAATCAGTGTTAGTTTAGCAAAAGTGCTATAAGTAATCAAATACGTTTATGTTATTTCTCTTAGTTTTATCTATACAGTTTACGAGAGAAAGTGCTTTAAGATAATGATAGCAGTGAAAAAGTATCAGTTTCCTAACCGAAATGGGAGGCGGCAGATTGGAGGGATCAGGTTATAGATTTTTCTGTGTGAGTCATGAGGTTTTTTCTTGTTGGAGAAGAAGGGGAACGAGGACGAGTGATCCTGATGGACCCGGAGGTCAGGATTGAAGAAGAATGAAGACTAATAGGATTTGAATGTTTATACAGTAACGTTTCTGCGGTCGAGTGTGTGCGCGTGATAGGATTACCATACGATGATCCCCACTGCGTCCTCGCAGTTGTAATTTCAATGGAGATTTAAGTATTCGCAAAATCTTCCAATGAAGGCGGCAATTCCCTGCGGGGCTTCAAGCGGAATTCAGTTAAGAGCAGTAAAGAAGAGGGTTGAATGTTTACGCACGCACAGGATCAGAATAGTGTATTGATTCCTGAAGGAAGGAGGTGTTTTTCAGATCGGCTTAATTAAGAATAATTGATAATATCAACAACTTCACTTAAATTGCAATTAATCATATTAGAAATAAGACGTTTGCAATAAAGTCTTTAAAATAACTTTCTCTACGTTTTAAGAGTCTTCCCACTGTAAACCAATGGACGATCGAAATAAATTCCAATCTAAACAATGGAAAAGTAACCAAATGTTTTATATCCACTACACCGTGAGAACGTGAGGCGCCGCCGTCCGTTCCAAGTCCAGCAGCACCGATTGATTGATCTTCCTGATCTCTCTCTCACTCTCTCTCCAACGCCAAAGAATCAAACGTTTAATTGATTCATTCACTGTTGATTTTGCAATTCTTAACTGATCCAGATATTTACAATTTGTTACTAGCAACGTTTCTTTCATGATAATATCAAATTTCTTACTTGTACACAAATTTATTTCGAGAATAAAAAATGAATAAAAACGGAAGTTTTCCATTGTTTTCCGTTCGTTTTTGTGTGGTGCACTTACAATAACACGAATTGTATGTACATCATTCACCCGCAGCTCTGAAACAATAGAGGTGCAACAGGTACACAAACAGAGACAAAAATATTGATATTCCGTTTTCACAGGTAAAAAAGAGAAGAAATTGTGTCTTTTCGCTTCAATTATTCGATACAATATCAATTCGTATTTTCACAGTCTTTTATTTTGAATATATAATATTTTAATAACATTACTCATTACGTAATTGTTTCCATTTAAATGCAGCTTTGTGGAAAGTGAAATTACTTTCAGCATATATGAAAAATAAAAGTGTAACAGCATTTGAAAAAAAAAATTGTATTTATTTTCAGAAGCGGCAAAGTTACAGCTCGTTAATTTCACGGTGTGTAAGTCGAAGCCTCCGAGCGTAGATGCACTAATTAAGTGCTAATGATGGAATGCGAGCTTCGCACGAAATGCATATCGAAGATTACGTAGAGACGAAGAGATACAAATAAAAAGCAATGATCGTTATAAAATATCATCTGCATTTATATTTGTCTTGTGTTTGGTGTCTCCACATTCGACGCTCTTTAGAGTCGAGGGATGTTCAAGGATGTTCCCCCCATTTGCATAAAATTACATAAAGTGAGCTCGGTGATAAACGAAAGCGGCGTTTTCATTGTAAAAGTCGTTGCAATCAAGTTTACGAGCGTTTCCTACAATGCAAAAGAAGAATGAGAATAAAAGCAAGGAGAAAGAAGTGTACACACGTTTGCTTTCATCTTGTATACGATTAATGTTTAGAGAAACGAATAATATTTTTAGAATCATTTAAAACTTCAATTTTATTGTTAAAAAACGCAAAATATTTAGTTGAAGGATACAAATAATAAATTGGTGGATGCGCCGGGTATCCAAACAATTTTTTACTAGAAACGTAGGCATATGTCAAGAATAAAGTTGTTACATTATATAAATTGTAAAAAAAAGAAAAACTAATTTCGTAATTGCTTCGGTGAACTTTGGATTGAGCATCTGGTGATTATTTATTTAATTAATTAACGTAATTAATTGCAAATGCGCTTTTCCCGAGGAACATCAAAAGCGGATTATGAAATATTGCAGAACTTCCTCGTAACAATTTCCAGTTATGCACTTAGCATATGATGTTCTCGTATTGATTATAAATAAATAACAAGGACAATGCAAATGTGATCTTAGTAAATTGGTAGAGAGATAATGCAGGTGGCAGATTGTAGGTGGATGCGCCGGGTCTTCGCTGCTTCAGACAGTCAATTTACACAATAATCGCCGCGTGATAATGCTGCAACGTCGACACAGCTATAATTATACAATAATAATGCAAACAATGGTCGGATTGTTGTGGAATGGCGATGCAATGATTGGTGCAATAATAATGGATTAATTTACAGCGACATTCATGCAAATTTATATAAGTTAATAATAGTGAATGTAATTTATGAAATATCTCATCGAATAATTATGAAGTAAAGACTGTATAATTATATGAATATTAAGAACATGCTTATTGAGTAATTAAATAAAATTTAATGGTGTGTTAATAATGGGGTAAATCGCTTTCAGTTATTAATTATTGTTACGAAACATTTTTTTTTAAATTAAAGACTCTTTTATAATCAAAAACTAAATATCATAAAAACAAATTAATCTAATAAAAAAATGTTTTTGAAACATTCGAATACAAATAATTGTATCTCAAATTTGACAGCTTGTAACAGAAGAATCATGCATAAGACAAATCTAGTAGTGGGCTCATTAGAAAGGGTATAGTTTTATCTTTGATATACATTTTCAATAATATAAGTAGCTTACGTGATTGTCGTGTAATTAAATAAATAGTCACAATACTTCATTTAAGCTCTTGTTTTATTGCTAAATTTTGATTGATAATAATAGACGAATGGTGTGTAATACAAATCTAGCAATAAGCTCATTGAAAAGGTTAGAATTTTATCTTTAATTTTCATATAATACTTTATTAGAAGTAATAAGTATTACTTGACGATTTTAAAATCTAAAGTTGCTTTCGTAAATTATAGACTAGTATTAATAAAATAAAAATATAATGATTACTAGTACAGTGGAATCTCGCTTAACGAGTTTAATCCAAATTATATTTGCAAAGTATAATCCGCTTTAAACAAAGATGACAAAGAAAATGATGATGATGACAAGTTTTAAAAATGATGTAGAAGGCGCAATTCATTTTGCTCGCTATGTGAGGTTCCACTGTATTATGTTATGCTCTATTTATTTTATTCCTCACGGTTTATGGTTGAAATTTTCCGATTATCCATTTTTTTCCCTCGCTTGTTAAATATTAAAGAGCACAGCTGAATGATAATTGGACGTATAATATCAGCGTTGATAAATCGCTCGAATTACGGCGTTAATACTTGATGAGTTCCATTAAGGAATGGATGGGCCCTTTCAACACTCAGCTCAATGAGGAATTTCATAGCATTTCCCAAAATTATAAAACAAATATTGTTGTTTACTTTAAAAAAAAAATACTCTCGGAAGGAATTAAGCTAAATTTTTGTTTTTGCAAATTTGCAGACCATCCTTTTTCCTTTTCGAAGCACGCACCTAATCCAATTGATTTTACACGCCCAGCCGTAATTAAATTAACCGACTTATTAAGGTCACATTCTCGAGTTTTCAAAACTGAATCCGGACGAGTGCCGCCTTCTTTCCTTCTTCACATCATCAATTCTGAGCACCTTTTCTCTCTTCAGGCATCCTTTTGTATCGTCTGCTCTGAAAGTACCTCCTCATCATTGCGATTGTCGTCGGCGAGGTTTACGACCACACGAGTGACTTTCCTTCGTCTCCACGAAAAAGGACAATTTACAGCCTCCACCTCGTGCATCTTCATCATCATTATTAAATATGCGGTGTGCGGATTACTTGGCTGCGAAATCGGAGTGCGAGCTAAATATACGATCCACCTCTAATTGAAAACCCACGCAATTTTAGTTTCACTTCAACATGATTATTACACCTTACACCACACAATTTTCATATACATAATCAAAAGTTTCAACAGGTATAATTTCAATTAATTGCAACTGTTACGAATTGCAATAATACAAATATAATTAAATGCAAATTCGCCGATCAAATTTCTCGGAAAGAAGTAATGAAATTCTAAAATTGAAATCTGTTATTATTGTTGTTGTTGTATCGATGAAATTAATTTAGGTAGAACGCCTCGGGACGACTCTTGACAACAAGCAATGAAACATCTGTTCCGTCGTCAATGGATCCGTTTCAGCCACGAAACTAATGAAATTCCGAGTCGCAATTTAAATTTGATTTCTACGATAATATTTGCTCGAAATAATGCCGTTCACTCTGAGAACCGCTGAAATGTATGTCAGTTGTTTATTTTCCCATTATTCGTGGAATACGGTTCAGCTTCGCAAATTGCATATTCGCAAAATCCGATCGAATACCGTCGGTTTTCACGTTATCGCAATTAGATCGTGAATTAAGTTAAATTAATATTCGATAAATTAAAAGAATTATGGAATGAAAGCAATCTTGCGAAAACAGTCTTACAATGAGTTAAGTCCACTTTGTTTGAGAATCAAAGATAATGAACGAATCCGAGGAAACCAGATTTAGTTCAAATAAACAGTAGTAAGAAGGTATTTAAAAGATCGTCACGTTCATTCATCAATGATTTTAATTATTACAATACTTATTTCTACCTGAATTTTTCAACTTTTAATAAATCTTTGCATAAAATTGATTTTATTATTGATTGATTAATGGTAATCTTTTAATAATATTTCTACCACCATTTTGTAGCTTATGAAATTTGAAATCTGTGCGATAAAGGGAATAATAAATGATAAAATTGGTAATTTGGTTTAATATTTCTTTTATAAAGCCTAATTTGTGGGTAGAAATATCTTTGTGTACTGCAACATTTGATTTGTAAAAATTAAGCTGTTATTATTAGTTTTAGATGATTGATGATGTGAATGTGAAGGAGAACCGATGTTTGGATGCGTATAAATGGGAGCAGAAGATGCGACACATTTTTCCAATTAACGGTTTTTTTTTTCCTTCTTGTTTTCGTTTTATTTTTGTCTCCGATTACGCAAGTCGTGGTGATATAAATTGCGTTGATAAATAATGTAGTATGATGATGTGAAATAATTGTGGTAATTGAAAGTGGGAAATGTGGGGGTGATGTGATGGGTAAAATGGGATGCAGAACGGATTAAGAGCAATCATTTACCTCCTCAGCTAAGCCTCGCGATTCAAACGATGCAATTCATCCCGACGGCACTCACATACACACACACTGTCACGGAGATGCAGGAAACCAAAGAAGAAGTACTTTCACCGAAAAAGAAACGCGGGTGAAATTAAAGATGACTGTCTCTCTCTCTTAATATATATATATATTATTTTTTTTCTTTTTATTAAGGGGGGAAATAAAAAGGGAGCGCACAGGATGCACACAGATGAGAGTGGAAGAGAGGAACGAGAGATCGGATGAAGCGACGCTGCGTCGTCGGCGTCGGTTTCGTACTGGACGCGCGTCCCATCGGCGCTCCGGGAGCGCGCATTCGGCGTCGATCGAGACACGTCCAGATCGACCCCGAAGGGCCGGATCAGAAAGGCCCAGCATCGTCCGTCCTCCTGGTGTCCTGGCCTGAAAAGGTGGGCAGATAGGTAGGGTAGCTCCTATCCGACCTACGTTACGGTCCCATCGCGTTAAAGCCCTTTTCAATCTCTCCCTTCTTCGTACCTGCCTTTATGTGCGAGGGTTTTCGACGGGGAAAGGAAATGGCCCCGGACTAACCACTTCCGCCATCATAACCGGAAACGTTGTCCTCCGGCGTAGACGTGACAACGCTTTCATTCGTCGTCTTTTGTTCGCGTTTCACGCTAATGGGAACCCCGAACAAATTTTCCTTTCCCTCCAAAGAGAAACGAAAAATTCATATCTTATATCAAGAATAAAAATATATATGTAGAAAGGGAGAAAGATAGTGAAAGAGGAAAAGGGAAGAAGCCTTATTTTCCTCTACAAACGACGCTAATTAAGGCATGAATACAGTTTTTCATCAACCAAACCCGGCGACTCCACTATATACACACATATAAATAGACGTGAAACTAAATATCCTTTGCATTTCCTTTGTTTACAACCTTCAAAAAGAATTTCCAAGCAAAATCGGCAATTATTTTAAAGACCTACTCTTAACCCAAAACGATAGCAAATTACAATACTGAACGTGAAGTCAGAAAAACAACAACATTTTCCAAGTATTAAGTCATCAATTTCCATTACATTATAATGCTATTTCATTATATAATATGCTAACACAAAACGATGCTAATTAAAGCATAAAACATCGTTTCACAAACTGAACCCGGCGACTCCGCTATGAAACTAAATAGCCTTTACATTCCTTTTGTTTGTTTCTTTCAAAAAGAATTTCCAAGTAAATCGTGAACTACTTTAATTGACCCCTTTTTTCAAAATAATTCTATTGAAATCGTCACTGCATATATAAATAAACTATAGTTATTATTATAAAAACATTTTATGATTGAAATATGTATCTTCACATCGATATTATAACTTCAACAATGATCAATTGGTCTGACATTGATCAGTGTCAAATATAATTATTTTTTCTATTTATTCTCGTTTGTACATTATATTTGTTTTTTTTTTGGCACAATGAGATTACCGTATATTATAAATCAGAATACTTACATCGAGTATGATCCGTCGCAAATTACCAGGGAGCTTCTGGATGAGGTCGATCGCGTGCTCATCTCCGAAGACATCACGCGCACGGATGACAAGACCAAAACTCTGGTGGCACTCTGTATCCTCTGCATTGGCAACAATTTCGAGCAGTACCCGTTAATTAATGATCTGTTGTTGTGCGCTGATCGGGACAACCTTCTAGAGATTCTTCCCACAAATCTTCCGCTTTCGTTGGTTGTACCTTTAATAGAGGTAACAACGAATTTGCTATTTGAATACTCAAAATTGTGATGGTTTATGATGTCGTTGCAGGATGAAATTTATTGGAAGAGACGATTCACGGATACGTACGGAGTGATGTCGCAGCGATTGCACGAAGGTTGGACTTGGAAATGCGTGTACTTAGAGAATCACATGCAGGAGCTGGTCGAGAAGGCGCAGCCAGAGTACAACGACGAAGAAACGATGGAGGAAATCACTACACTGATCCACACCTACGTGCATCGCTTGATCATCACGCAACTGCAGTGCTGGAGGCCGCCGTTGACTCAGGAGAAGGACGAAATCCCGGAGATCTATCCCGTGGACCACATCAACATGGAGCCAATCTTCAGGCGACTCTCGTTCATCGAAGAAATCGATATATCTTTCGGCACTAAAGACGTGGGTGAATCCTTTAAATGGCAGATGTTTAAAGTCTCTTTGGACGATGCGAAACGTTTAGGAACGGCCCTCGTCAACCTGAAGAAGCTGCGAGTACTCAGCCTTCATAACAGCTCGATGGAAGATAAGCACATTCAGATTTTGACAAAGTTTTTAATTAAAATTGCATCTCTGGAGGAACTACGATTCTCGTACTGCCTTATAGGCGACAAAGGCACTCTCTGCATCGCCAAGCTGATGATGTCGCACGCAGCCCTCAGCAAAATCGTTTTAACATACAACAAGATTGGCGCCATCGGCGGCGAAGGGATCGGATACGCGCTCATGCAAGACAACTGCTGCCCCATCAAGCATCTCGATTTAAGACTGAATCCTCTAGGTCACCAAGGAATTATGGGATTGTTCCGCGCGCTTGTGCGTGTCAATCGGCTGGAGGAGCTGATAATCAGCGGATGCGGCTTCGAGGATGAAACTTCAATTCGTCTTGGTGCGGTGCTTCAGTTGCACAAGAATCTGAAGATGCTGGACGTCAGCAACAACTGGCTTTTGCCTGGCGAAAAAGTAGCAGTCCTGCGTTATTAGATTCGTTATTTGTAAATGAAATTTATATTTTTTTTTATAGAATATTCTCGAAGGAATGATGTTGAACAACACGCTGTGCTGGATGGATTTGCGCGAGACTGATATTACCGACGAGGTTCTGCACAAGATCAAAAGAAAGTTGGACCGCAATCGGCGCGGCGATTTCGAAGATCACGCTTCGGATGAAGAGGAGGAGATTATGGAAGAAGTCGAGGAGGAAACCATAGAGGAAGAGAACGTCGCGTTGGAATTAGATGAAGAGGAGGATGATGAAGAAGAGGAGGAGGAAGAGGAAGGAGTCGATCTGATCGATGCTAATTTGGAATGACAATCAATACGATGTGTCTTGGAAACCTAATTAAATAAAATTTGAATTAATTGCATTTTGGTGAAAAAAGTAAATAAATAGTTGCAATGAAGAAAATATATTGATATAATTAATAATAATAATAAAAAATAATAATGTAGACAATATATATATTATATATAATAAAATAAATCTAAACAATATCACCAAGTCGACTACATAAGTAAATTTGTTTCGTCTTGTATTTTTTTTTCTGAGCCATTATTTCTCTTTTCTCTATATAATAAGTAAAAACACGTTGATTTGCAATAATAACAATTGTAGAGAGAGAGAGAGCAACGCGCGCGCACAATTCTGCTCTCAATTCACATAAATTTGTAATAATTATATTTAAACAAAATATAAATATTGAGCAAAACTGGACTAGGTTTGCATTTCCAGGCATAGCTTCCACAATCAAGCTAATGCATGTATTCCGACACTTCGGAGTCGCTTTCTCCAATCAAAAAAACAACCGAATTGACCCGAAGAAGGAACATACGAAACAAAATTATTATAATATATATATATATATTTATAAAAAATAATAATAATAATAGTTGTATATGTTGAGTTGAGGATCATACGGAAAATGAGAATCAATTTGACTTAAGTGGAAATGTCTTAAATACTATATATAAATAAGTAGAAAACAAATGAAGTGATTTTTGTATATAAGTGTCGATATAAAAAAATACTGTATTATTGCTAAGTAAAAAAAATAAGTCTTTTACTTTTGAAGTATTCATTATATGTAATATTTTTTGTATATACATATATTTCTCTCTCTTTGTCTCTGTACGCGTTTTGTGTTGCGTACTGAATCGCTCGGATTATACAACCAATTAATTAATAATAATTTAACATGCATAGAAAAACGAAAGAATTTCGCACCAACAATTAATCGCGTCACGAAAAAAAAAGAATATATATATATGTAATAAGAGGACAAAAGAAAATGTTAAACAACAAAATCACCAACGTGATCGTTGCCTCGACCGAATCGGTTGCCATGGTAACTTAGACACCCTTCTGTGTATATAAATATATATATATGTGTATGTGTAAAAGTAAACGAAAGTTAAAAGAAAATGAAATTATTGCAATTTGATACTAACAATGATGATTAATACTTCGCTACTGAACATCGCTTGTTGGTGGTCGATCCTCGCGGAGATTTCCCAAATTGTAAAAAATTTTGAACTTCCACGTTATCACAGTCTTATATTTAATTAAGATTATTATTATTATAATCAATAATAATTAAAACAAACAAAAAAGAAGAAATACTATCTTTATCTCGCGCTTACGAAAAAAAAAAAACAATTAATAATTATGTCTATCTATTAAAAATTCGCGTAAAACATATTAATAATTAATTTCTTTCATCGATTTCGTAATATAAATAATTAAAGAGTTTTTAAAAATAAATTGTTCTACGTATCAACAAACAGGTCGCTCGGGTTTCCCATTTTATAGTTTCTCAATTTTTTTTTTTTGTAAAAATTGCATATTCCCTAAATCCGTTCGCGGTCTTCCGGAGAATCCGAGATAAAATTTAATTGCACACGTTTCAGCGACATGGGGCTTTTTGATTTCGTTAATTTTTGTTTTTTGTTTTGTTTTGATTTAGCGTTACTTGCGGGGCGAAAACTTGTAGATTTCGCCGGTGTTGTCGATGGCCAGGAACTTTGTAAAGTTCCTCGAAGCGCTGAAATGCTTCACGGATCTGTGACTCTGCAGTTTGATCAACGAGAGGAGATGGGGTGTACCGTCAACGGTTCCGATTTTTTCCCATTGGAATTCCTCGTTGTTTGTTGTATCTCCAATTAGTTGATCACTCCGACTGACGATCGAATTCGTTCTACTGCAATTGAAAATAATTGATTAATATTTCTGTAAATGCAAAAAGTGATGGATATTAAGAACAAACCTGTTGCTTAAATCCCACCACGCAATTTGATCGCTGACGCTGACCAGAATCAAATTGCAAGACTGAGAAAACTGGAGGCTCTCGATTGGCGACGCGTTTGGCTGCAAGACCAACGTTATCAGACTATTTTCCTTCAGATTCCAAACCTAGAAAATGAGATTTTAAAATAAAATGATCACTGAATAATGTTATAATTAATACTTACATAGGTTTTACCAGTTTGGCTACCAATTGCCAAGTGGTTGCCATCCTTGGAGAATTGACAGCAGCGTAATTGATCCTTCTGATTGTGCGTTTTGAAGATGCTCGCTTTTGGGAAAAGCCCGATCCGCACAACCTCGAGGACGTAAAAGAACGTGTTGCTGAGCACGCAAATCATGGTGGTGCGGTCATTCTCGCAATAGTTCGAGCAGGCTGTGGTCGTGTCGGAGTTATTGTAATCCCCGTGGCTGAATATCGAACGCATCTTCATGTTAGATAAATTCCAGCAGCAGACAGTGGTCTGTCGCTTCATCACGGCCACAACCTGCTGGTCCATGAGAAATGCTTGAATAACCACCATATTCCGCTGCGGGTCGAGCAACTCGTTGATCTTGCCATCGATGGTGTTGTATATCTTGAAATAACCAATGTCAGTAGCGCAGAGCAGGTACGACATCTGAAAGTCCAGATATTCCACAGTACCATTCATTTTAAACAGTTTTCGCTTCTTATTTTGCTTGATGTCGAACATGAAAACACTGCCAGTTTCCAATGCGTAGTACACGACATCGTCTGACCTGTGGAAAGTGATCTTAGTGATGACGTGATCCACCGAAATCTGCGTAAGAAGATTGTGTTCGCTGATGATCTGCAAGCAATTGTCCTTGGTGGCCAGAGCTACCAGAGCTATATCCATTTGAGGGTTCCAACGCGTAGCGAAGATCTCGTTCTTATGCACATCAGACTTTCTACGATTATTATCCACACCTTTGACGCTCGATTTCTTCGGGTTCACGTGCCACAACGTTAACATCTGATCCTCGAAGCCGCTCAACAGTACGACCATCTCCACCGAACTGATAGTCGCATCCAAACAAACCACTCCCATCCTCCGGTAGTTCAACGTTTCCACGAACTGCTGATTGGAACTCAGGTTGAAGATGTTGATGCGGTTCTCGATGCTGTTCATGATCAACATATTATTCACCATCGTGCTGCATTTCACTGGACTTCTCAAGAACTCCTGCTCCTGTTGAAGGTCCGCAATGTTATACGTATTGTCAGGCATAAGAGTCGCCTTCCAGGTGAGTTGTTTGTAGTAGCTGTCGTGAACGGAGATGAGACCGGCTCGATTCGTCGTTGCAAACGGATACAATCTCCTGATCTCATCGTTGGCATTGGATAATGTCCAGTCCATGACCTTCGTCTGAACGTTCACCAGGTATATGCAGTCAGCCACGCTGACGGCGACGTGCACATCGTCCATCACGAAAACAGCAGACTTGACGGCCTCGTCGAACTTCCACTCCAGATTGAGATGAGGTATCTTCAACACGCCGTTCTCGGTTCCCACTACGTACAACTCGGAAGCGTTTTTCGCGAATGCAGCAGTTATAATGCGATCCTTATCAACTGGATCGAGCTGCAGGTAGCAGTGATTGATGGTCAGCTCATCCCCGAAGAACATCTGGTAACCGTCCTGCACCCTCCGAGGGGAATTCACAAACGAATTTCCATCTGCAAAAAATGGAAGATTAATTGCTTAGCAATATCAATAACAGTCGTTATTTTACTGGGCTCGAAATTTCCGCTGTTCCTGCTAGTCGATAAATTCCAGATCTTCAAATAACCATCGGCGCAGACTGAAAGCACCTTATTCTTCTGACTGTTCAAGACTAGGATCACTATCTCCGCAGAGTGCCCTTTGAATGTCAACTGTTTATCCTTATGCGTTAATTTCCACAGCTAAAAAATATTTAGACAACTTATATATACTGATAATAATAATATTAATGTATTTTAGATAATAGAACCAACCTCGATATTTCCTTTCGTGGTGCCCACGAGAATTTCGGATGGATGACCAGCGAAGCAGGCGACTCGGAAAGAGTCATTTAATTTAAAGTCGTACGAAAAGTAGTTCGTCTTATGAAACGTTCTGAATTTGAGAAAAGTTAATCAATTGCTTAGAAATGTGCATGAGATAGTTGTACTTACTCGGTGTCAAAGTATAGTCTATTATCGGCGGCCAATCTGCTTGCCTCCTTGTAAACCCAACTATCCTTCTGCATCATCAACGCGTATTGTATGATTGAAGTCTGTTTGTGATCGTGCAAAGTTTGCCCGTACATCATCACTAAACACTGAAGGTCTTGCAAATGAATGCTTTGATCCTAAATAAAGAGAACATTTGGTAATTGTTATTGAATAAACAAATAATAAACGTTTACCTGATAGTCGAAAATTAATTCTTTGTAGGTGTCGATATCCTCGAGCACCAATGTTGGCCCTGTGGCTTTTATCTTGGCTTCCAAAAAGTAGAGATTCAAGTACACCTTGAATTCCTCGAACATCTTACCGTGCGAGAGATGGTGTCCAAAGAAATGGTAGATATAGTTGTCGTTGACCATCCGGGCGAAGTCTCCTCCAGCGGAATTCTTGTAAGCCGCGATTAGCTTCTTGTGCGTGTTCTGGATGTTATGATCCGTTTGTTGAGTCCGCAAGAAGTCCAGGTAGACGTGATGCACTCCGTAGATGTAAGTGCCGCATCGACGGGCGTACTTCGACGTGATAAAGTTCTTGGCTTCCAGATCTTCGAGTATGTCCAGCACGTTGTCGGAGGACCATAACTTCGAAAAAACGCCGGCGGGGATGTTACTCTCGCGTAAGAAGATGGCCAGATCCAGAAACTTAACGCCTGTCTGCGGATCCAGCGTCTGGTACCAAGACTTAAGCTCGGCGAAACGATGTTTGTTCCATCTAAAATAAACAACATACATCAGTCATGAAAACGCGCTTGACGAGAACAGGAAACTAACGAGTCTTTAGGGTTCATCGTGTAGAGGTTGTCCAGATAGGCTCTCGGATTAGCAAGGAAAGCGTCTTTCTTGTTCCCAACGCGTTCGGCCCAATGCTTGATCGATATCGGATCGCCCATGCAGTCGATGTAAATACCATACAGCTCGTTGTACACGTCTTCGTCGATCTCCTCGATGTTCAAGGACTTTTTGAAGATCTCCAGGCTCTCCGACAGAGTAAATCCATCGTCAACAAGGATGTATTGCACGCTGCCGCCTTGCCACTGAATCTTCTCGCGCGACGTGATCAGCATTTTGCAGCCCACATCGAAATACCGGATCACCTTCGCGTCGTACACATCGTCGAGTATTAGTAAGGTTTTCCGATAGGACTCGATCCTAAGCAGTGCTAGTAGATTGTTTTGCATTATGTCCAACGACTGAGGCATCTCTGTTAGCATTCGGATCATTTCCCCAGTTGTGTTTATTAATATTTTGTCATACAAACTGCAACCACAACATAAAGCACACAAAAAAAAATGGAATGTAAATATTAATTAACGTTACAATTGTTACAGCTGGTCAGTATGCACTTGTGCATCCAAATCCATTTACGAAAAACAATACCCAACAAATATATGTGCGCTACGAATTAGATTGAGAAATACACAAACACACACACACATATTTAATATATTAAATGGGAGGTATAAAATTGCTCAATTACTTACGTGTACATCAGATTCAAAATCTTGTCGGTATCGTCTCCAGTAATCTTTCCCACTTTGATCCAGTGCACGTTATTACCGAACTCCTCCAGCATAAACTGTCTATCCCGGACGGAAGAGGCAGCCAGGACGGACTTCCCATATCCGATCATCCCATGGACAATCACCTTATTGCGATCGCTGACCATATTCTTCAGCGCCGTTTTGAGCTTATTTAACTGCAACAAAAGCAAATAAATGATTACATAACTGACCTACAAAACCCACAACAGCTACAGGATAAATAGCTGGATTAAATCATTACAATTCAAACATGCACAAACGTGGTATAAAGCAAACAAGGTGACTAATTCAAACTACTTATCATTTAAATTGCTATTAGTTAAAATAATACAATTTAAATAGATAATATGGACAAAAAACGAAGCAGGACATTTCCGTTAATTAATTGCATTTAGCCCATTTCTTTTTTTTTTCCTTGTGCCATTTTGTGTATTAATTAATTATTTATTTTCGTATTGTTCGGAATGACTGTGTGCGAGACAAAAGCGAGTCGTTGCATTGTACGTTATTGGTTCATCGGAGACGTAACGCAACAGACTTAAGCCATATGACTCAGGTAAAAGAAAGAGAAAGGTGAGTCATGTGGAGAGGAGAAAGATGAAGAATCCCGCGCGTTCCTTCTTCGAACCATTTAACTTGGTGGAGGAGCAGTTGAAACGCAGTAGAACTCAATCCCATTTCCAATTAAAACTCGTGTAACGTAAACAGTTCGGAGGCAATAAATAATAAATACATGCTGTACACAAATAAAACAATTAATAAAAATGAACGTGTAAACAGTCTATAAAGGAGGCGCAAAACAAAACGTTTGACGAGACAGCGCGCGACTGACAAATAGATATTTCCAGAATAATTACGAATGTTTTCATAAAATTCAAATATAAAAAAAATAAGAATTCCCATTTCGTTTGCAAAAATCCTCGTATTATTCTGCTGAATTCCCAAATTATATGAACATATCATAGCTATTTATCAACATACTTAAATCCTCGCGTTTTGCTATTTCAAGTTCACTGGACATTTCATATATAGAATTAATTACATAATATACACATTACTGCTTATAAATACAATGGAAATTATTAAGAGATTGCTCACCAAAATGCAGATTATACTAAATCATTCAAAACAATAAGAAAAAAACATGTAATTAAAGTCTAGCCGTGTGACGAAACGCACGACAAATATGGATTTCCAAATGATTTAGGAATCCCTTGTTTTCATCATCATTGAATTAATTTGAATACAACAGAGATCGTTCATCAAAACATGTATAATATTTTTAAAAACAATTATCCTTTATTGTTTTGTAATTAAACAAAATCCAGGAAATTTGTCTGATGATAGCTTATCAACAGTTTTGTATTAATAATAATGTGCTAGAACTAATGACCTTCAAATTACAAAATCTAAAATATATATATATATATTTATATACATACCTTTTGCATCCATTTCTGTTATTGTTATTTTTCAAGCGTTAATAAAGAAAATAAGATTAATTATTCACATTAGTAATAAAAGCATCTCAAATGTGTCTCTCAAATTCATATGCTTATTGTGTGTTTTAAATTTTATATATTTTAATTATAATTAGAGTATATTAAAGAAAAAGTATAAGAATTTATAGAAAATTAATGTTTTGATTAAAGTAATTAAGATATTTCTGAATGAAAGTACATATTGATTTGCTTTATGAAAGAGAAAAAGTAATGAAAAATACTTACAAGATTTGTTCTTGGCACATAGTGGTTTGGCAGTGAAATGATTTTACCCCTGAGGATGGCATCATCATAGTCTGTGTTAATTTTATAGTCTGTGAAGTCATCGAAGCACCCATGTTGCTGGCAGATCATTTGAAAAATTTCATAGCCTTTCTCTGCACCGAGCAATTTAGATTTGATGTCCTGGAACATTGACTGCCGTGGCTTCTGGAAAACATCAATGAAAAGTTTGAAATTCCATCGAAATGCAGACAAACAAAATCAACATTTCATACCTTCTGCCTAAAGTATGCTTCATATTCATTCAGCTCCAGGATTTTCTTGCAGAAGAGGACATCAAGGACAGAATTGAAGTCCAGACCAGAGATCTCCTCCAGATTCTTATAGTTCTCCAAGAAAATTTTCTTCTGTAGGTTATACATTATTGCTGGCTGTGGTCATTTGCCTGGGGTTATGTCGTCGCTATTCCATCGAGTGTGCTCTTCGCGCTGACCGTTTCGTCTTTGCAACATTTATCATCAAACTTCGCTCACAAAGGAAACTGGGCTTTCAAGATGCGGAAAATGATTTGTTGTGTTTGTGAGGGGGGAAGTCAGGTGTGGGCCGGATTGTTTGAAAGGTGAATTCGGAGGACGAAGGTGTTAGTTCAAAACAAGAAGTGGGGTCAAAAAATAAATAATAAACACTAGAAACACATGAAATGACTACTACAAGGATGAGCTACACCTATTCTACTGCGCTTGTTGGTATGGAAACTTGTATATAGTTTGAGTAGCGGTTCTGCACTATACGCGGCGCTGATGGTCGTCTTTTCATTGGTTCGCAAGGTTCTTTTCAGTGGCGTAACCAATGAACGCAAGAGGGTGGATCTTCCTTTATCTAAAGAATTATATTAATTATATCTGAAATGTTATTATATAATGTTAAAATTATCTGTATTTATAACACTTATTAGGAAACGTTATTAATAGATCAAGTATTTGGGAAATCGGAACTCTCTGTGAGTGAAGAACTTACGCCACTGCTGTTACCTCTTAGATGTTATTTTAACAGGTGACTCATTATAAGATTGAAAATAAATATAATGCTACTGAACTGGAAGATAAATAAATAATAAATACAGCTGAAGCAATTCAATCTTCATTATGAACAGAAATAATTACGTATATACATTTAATTTTGCTGCAAGATAAAACTGCATTGCATGTCAAATACAGGTGATTTCAAGTCAAGACTTGCTCGTCGAAGATCTTCACCTTAACAGCACTTAACAGCGACAACTATTACAGTAGACACGTTAAAGAAAATTGATAATACATATGAAATAATAAACTTCTTTCGAATTACAGTAATTTGAAAATTGTTGAAACCAAAAGCATTAATTAATCGATAATTATTATATATCCAACATACATATGTATCTCTAGAATCAATTATATCTATTTTAATAATTGAATTGAAGAATAAACAGCAAATCCAATAAAGACCTTTGAATTTAACTTGTAAGGTAATGTCAGAGTGACAGTAGCTGTCAAAATGACAGAAGCTGTCAGAGTGACAGTTGTTGTTGTCACAATGACCGTTCTTTCACATACATATTTAAGTTGCTACAATTTATTTAATTTTCAATTAAATTAAAAAATACGTTCAATATAATCATTTATATTTAACTTAATTAGATAAAATAGTCAGTATAATAATAATTCTGAATCAAAACGAGAGAAATGCAATGTTCCAAGAAAAGTTAGGTAGAAATAGGGCTGAAAGATTATATATATATATCAATAAATAAATTAATATAAATATCTATATTTAAAAATAAAAGAAAAGTTAGCCAAACCAGGAAATAGCAATAGGAAACAATGGAGCACCTTCTGCATTCAGAAAACTGCATAATTAAGAACAAATCTAATAAAGTTTTAAAATAAATTGTAGCAGTGCCACACACATATACATAGTAACCCCTATGGTCAGCAACCAAACATACACACCAAGTGTATATCTGGTTGTCTGATAAATTGTGGGCAGAAAATGCGAAAATTTCCAAAATCTGAATAACGTAACATTTTCTATATTTCTAGGTGCATAACCCTCTTCCCCTACCCAATTTTGCAATAAAAATGCTCATACATAAGGCAACAAAGGATCTGCATGTGCTGTTGGGTCATCATTACCTTGTGCCTTTGTTTAAAATTAAAATTCATCTTATTAATTTTCTCGTATTTTCATAGTAGAATCATGTAGAAGGCAATGGTAGATTCATGGGTGTATCTGAATCCTCCTGAAGAATGAAATACTTTTAGTATGTTTCTTGAGTTTTGATCAAAATTTATTTATTTTATTTTCCAGCATTTTCACTTAGAAATGTTATACTGTCTCTAAGAATCATGTAGGAGACAACAAGTTGATGGGTGTTGCTGAGTCCTCCTGAAAGAAGAAATACTTTTACTTTCTTTCTGGGAATCTGATTCAAATATATATTTTTGATTTTCTGCTATTTTCACTTCATCTGGCACTTACAAATGTTATAATTTAAATTTCCTATTTTGCAGTACTTTTGCTGCATCTGGCACTCATAAATGTTATTGAGTCTCCTAGAAATAGGGGGATGTACAATACTAAAATTATTGTTAGTTAGTTATCCATGTCCTTAAAGAAGTAAAGTAGTTAAGATTTTGCTAACTGTACCTGCTAGTAAACAATAGATTCCGCTTTCAACTATTCGGAAGTCAACTATACATGCCTCTAGCTGCTATCAGATCCACCTAAAATTTTAACACATTTACCAATTGATTGTTGACAAGTTGACTGTTTACCTCATAACTATTAATGATTTATGCAAATACTTATATGAAGACATTGCTTTTGTTTGTTGTATACTTGATAAAATAATTTATATAATTGTCCATAATCTCTGATTGTATCTATTCTAAACACAAACAATTTTAGTAATTGTTGTTAACATGTTGTACTGGTTTTTACTTGAAGTGAAATGTATAGTTCGTATAAAAGTTTCACAAATATAGAAATAGAAGGACACAGCAATAGAGCACATGCTTCATTAAGTTTGCATTTATAGAACATTTCAAATTAAAGAGCGAATCCAGTAAAGACTTGTAACACTAGCTGTCACACTGACAGTAGCTGTCAGAATGACAGTTCGTTCACTCACACAAACGTAAGTGGCTGTAGCATTAGAACTACCGTTGAGTTAGAACTACCGTTGCGTTAGAACTACCGTTGCTAGGAGCCCAGACACCTCCTCGCTACTCCTGGTCTCCTGGTGCAAATCGAAATTTTATGTCATTTTCGAGTTTCAAGAGGGGGAGGGACTTGCGTTTCGATTCGCGAAAACCGCGGACACATTAAATCTTAATAACTTTCTTATTAACTGATCAATGTTAATCTATTATATATCAAACGAAAGAGAAAGAATCATTCCTTGTTCCTATAAATCACATTATCAAATAAATATGCAAATAACAATTTAAAAAGAGATATTTCCAATTTGTTGCAATACCTTCACTTTTTTTGAATTAATTGAGAGTTACTCGTGTTAATTAGTTTATCAACTATGCAATTTAAATGACAAAAGTATGACCAATCCAATAAGCCTATTGGCAGATTCGTGCCTTATGCCAGTTACGAGCTATCAAATAGTCAAAGTTGAAAGTACACTTTTATCACGTTTAATTTAATTTAGTTTATGATAATTACATAATAGAATATAAACAGGAAACTACCACATTTCGAATGGGTGTGCTACAAAAATCTAGCATCTAGATTTTGAAAAGTTCTGACTTGCGTTGCTTAATAACTTTCTTATTAATTGTCTAAAATTAATGGTTTTAGTAACAAACGAAAGCTAAAGAATAATTATTTAGAATTAGAAATATTATATTATGAGAATTACTATTTATTTATAGATTTTATCGATTTGTTGCAATATCTTCACGTTAACAACAATTGCATACTCGTTGCATTCCCTAAATATCCAACTTTAACACGCGTCTTTAGGATCAATTCTATCTATTACTATTTTTTGATCAATCGTGTACCAATTTTAAGATTTAAGTCCCCCCTTGATTTAAGAGACACCTGCGCCTTTGAGAAAATCCGCCAGTCACTAGTTGTAAAACATTTTGATGGACTTTGAAAAGAGCAACGAGGATCAAGCATCATGCATTGTGAATTTTTCGATTTTATTTTAAACTCGAAAGCGAAGGCAATTATCGAGGCTCGAAGCACTAATTGCCGTTTTATGCTGCTTTTTCAATGAATCCTAACGGATCACACAATCGATTTAAATATTATAAAAGGCATTTTATCGATAAATACGCACCAGAACAAAAATATTATCGTGAAACAAAAGCTATCAGCAGCGGTTATTTATGGATTTGTTATTCAGTAGTTTATAAATAATCATTAAACGTTTCTTGAGAATGCGATCATTTTACGTCAGGATAAAACGCAATTGAATTGATTGATAATTTATAAAAATGTTATGTTAATTGAATATTTCTTATAATATTCGGTTTTATGTAGAAATTTTTCGAGTTATTTCGTCCCTAAGAACAACCCTGTTCTTCTGCGTATCCTCCTATCGATTCCCGGAATAAGTTCGAAAGCCGAGTAAAACACACACGTACATAACTTAAATATTTATCTTCTGTCCCTTGAGGGGAGGATAAACCGAAGCAAGAAAGTCGAAGTGGAATAATAAATAAAAGCGTGCGGAGGGGGACGAAACGCGCCGATTTTTCTATTTTTCCTTTCTCTATTTTTTTTTCCACCTTCTTCTTTCTCTCCCATTGCATTCGGGTTGAATGTGAAAACCCGAAGTTTTGGCGGGTCGTAAAACTATCGGTCCACGTCCAGGAATAGCTTTTTGGATACCCGAGTGCATTTTGCGCGTGTACATTCGCATTTTCCGCGCAACGAAAATGTATTTCATAAATTTCGCCTTGGGCCGACGAGCGCAAAACCTTGACCCGATTTCCAACACGTAACACTTTTCACGGCCCCCTCGACTTTCCCAATGGAAAACCTGCTCCCTCGAGTGGAGTAGGCGCAGAAAATTCTCGCAATTCACACAAAAGCCAAAGTTTATTAATTAATTGACGATGAAGGGAGAAAAGCTAAAGAATAAAAATGTATAAAATTAAACTTAAAATGTGAGGTTTGCGACGCAAGAAATATATCGTTATTTCATTATATACTCGTTTATTTCTATACTAATAAATCAATGGGTTCTTTTCAATTATCATTGAGTTTTATTCATATAATACAAGCTTCTTCTTTGTTTGTTTTTTTTTATAATCTTTATTCTTTGTTGATACTTAAATACTATAATACATAAATTAATTCAAATTAATTACATTGGTCAAAAAGATGTTGATTTCCGGTAAGGTTCGTCGGTGAAGAGGAGATTGAGAGAGAGAGAGAGGAAATAAAATTGTCTATCTACTATTTTACCCTTAACATTTTATTCATTCATCTCGATCAACTTGATGCTTTCTCTCGAAGAAAATAATATTAATAAGAATGACATATGTATATTTATATATATTTATATAATCACATCTACGTAATGAACTTGGACTCATCTGCGATGATATCTTAATAATAATCATATTTTTTTTATTCAGGGAATTGAAGGGTTTTCTGAAAGGGTAAGAAGGATCTATTTCGGGGAAGGACGTAATGCAAGCTCCGAGACTTTGGGTGCATAAAAGGATTCGGTTTCGCCAAATCCTTTGAGGTTTCAATTCAATTTCAATTCCTTCCATCCTCGACTCTAGTTAGAATAATTTCTCCTCCGCTTCTATCCGTGTACGAGTGTGTCTCTGTCTGTCTCTGTAGTATATATATATGTATGTTTGATTTCCCGTGCGCATTTCTTCTTTCATTTCAGCAAAATCCCCTTCACGAAAAAAACGCATCCTATTTCAATTTACTCGCACATGCCTCTTTCCAAATCTCGCTTTAATAAAGAACACTCATTCATTCATTTATTATTTTTTTTACACATTTCTGAGATTATAAATTCAAACATAACCATATGCGATCCGTCATAAGTAATCATGAATACGTGATTTTAGAAAGCGGCATCAGAAATCGATGGAGCCTTGAACAAACGTCAACAAATTGAAATATTCAAAACCCAAACGTAGTAGAATTATTAATTTAAGATTTTTCATTAAATTTAATTAAACGAATGCAATTGTTTCGAATCTAATACGTAATGCATGTGTAGATTTTATAAATTTCATTTATAATTATTTGTGTTAAATAAATGTGTTTTTGAAGTGTGTAAATTGAGTTTTCTCTTTTGAGTTGATCTTGGAATGGGATTTATGCGAGCGAGTTAAAAAAGTTAGAATGGATGAAGAAGAGATTGCGAGGAGCTGAGCGCCGGAAAATGCGCTCCTTTGAGAGTGGTAATTAATGTAATTTTAAAAGGAAGTTTTCGGAAGAAATGCGCAAATCCCGGGGAAAAGTCCTGGTTAAATTGGGTCGCGCGTTCTGTGCGTGCCTAAAATTATTATAGTAATAATAATAATAATAATGTATTTTTTGATTGCGCTCAATCTCTGCGATGATTGCGTAATCAAAAGGGATATGTGATTCTCTCTCTGGTTTTGCTGATGAGAGGGCTTGTGTTGGTGTGTTTTACTTTTAGAGATCGAGCGAGTCCTAGTGGTTATGTTGTTATTTCAGTCCCTCGGTTGGGGCTGGAATTTAGAATTGGGTAATGCCTCGCATTTTTTTGTGGTTGTTGTAATTTGAATTGAGGCGGCGAAGTGCCCAATTTTAAACTTCGACCCTTGCTTTTATTTTTTGTTTTTTTTTATGTCTTGGGGTGTCTTTTTGTGTGTGTGTGTGTGGAATTTGCGGATATGGGGATGATCTCTTGGTCACTCTACTCTCGCACAAACACGAACTCGTTATAATGATTCCAGCGGTTCTCTTCGGCATCGACGCCGGGTTTGAGCTCAGCGGCGCTTCCGGCCGTCCCAGAACCGCAGCTGCCGATCAGCTTGAAGCCCTGCTCGTAGAGCATGTCGAAAGCCTGCTCGAGGAAGGAGTGCTTCAGGAAGAACCTGGACGTGTAGCGTTCGGCGAGGCCGTGGTCGGGATCCCTGGACTCGTTCAACGTTTCGCCGAAGACGTCCCGCATCAGGGGAACTCTGCCGCACACCAGGATCTTCGAGAGCTTGCGGAACTTGACGTCGGCGAGGCCGTCCTTGCCGAACTGGAAGCTGCCGCGGTAGCCGACTGTGATGCAACCGGGCACCTTGGAGCGCGACGTGTCGGCGATGAGGTCCACCAGGTGCGGAAGGTTGTAGCGTTCGGCTTCGCGACGTAGACGGTCCCGTTCTCGGAAGCACTCTGGTAGGGTGAGGGTGCCGTCCCGGAGGTAGTCCAGGATGTAGCGGAAGAGAACGCCGTCGCGGTCCAGGAAATAGCGCCCTTTGGAGTCTTTGGCGATGGGTTCGTTTCCGGTGAAGATGGCGCACAGCTGAGACTCCGGCTGATTGGTGAGGGTGGCCAGGGATGCCGAGTAGGTCACCCCGCCGACGTTGAGCTCCACGATATCGGGAAATCCCGACATTCTGCGACCGATTCTATCGCCGTTCTCGCGACTTCTGCGACTCTCCGGACAGAACCGCGAGCCCTACTACCTAGAGGAGCGCGATTCTCTCCTCCTTCTCCCTCTGCTGTTCCTACCCCTTCCAGGACACTTCCTACCCCCACCGCTCCTATCGTTCCATCTCACTCCACGAATCAGGGCTGTATCCAGGATACGGTCAAAGGGCAACATCGTACATCATCCCTGTATTTATTATTACTACACCCAACTAAATACAAACTAAATTTGCTTTATCACAATAAAGTTTATACTTAATTTACATTTATAATTGTCCTTGTAAATAAAGTTATGATAGTAATTTTCATTAACTAAATTTAGTATTAAATTTGCTTTAAGATTAAAAAAGATAATTATTAACACATTGACGACGGCATGACCCACCGGTGGGTCATTAATTATAAATAATAGTTTTGTTGTACAGTGCCGTACATACTGATTTTGACTGAGTATAACCTCAAA
>NW_017096673.1:70906-79571 GCF_001412225.1 Nicrophorus vespilloides
TACGTAATGCATGTGTAGATTTTATAAATTTCATTTATAATTATTTGTGTTAAATAAATGTGTTTTTGAAGTGTGTAAATTGAGTTTTCTCTTTTGAGTTGATCTTGGAATGGGATTTATGCGAGCGAGTTAAAAAAGTTAGAATGGATGAAGAAGAGATTGCGAGGAGCTGAGCGCCGGAAAATGCGCTCCTTTGAGAGTGGTAATTAATGTAATTTTAAAGGGAAGTTTTCGGAAGAAATGCGCAAATCCCGGGGAAAAGTCCTGGTTAAATTGGGTCGCGCGTTCTGTGCGTGCCTAAAATTATTATAGTAATAATAATAATAATAATGTATTTTTTGATTGCGCTCAATCTCTGCGATGATTGCGTAATCAAAAGGGATATGTGATTCTCTCTCTGGTTTTGCTGATGAGAGGGCTTGTGTTGGTGTGTTTTACTTTTAGAGATCGAGCGAGTCCTAGTGGTTATGTTGTTATTTCAGTCCCTCGGTTGGGGCTGGAATTTAGAATTGGGTAATGCCTCGCATTTTTTTGTGGTTGTTGTAATTTGAATTGAGGCGGCGAAGTGCCCAATTTTAAACTTCGACCCTTGCTTTTATTTTTTGTTTTTTTTTATGTCTTGGGGTGTCTTTTTGTGTGTGTGTATGTGGAATTTGCGGATATGGGGATGATCTCTTGGTCACTCTACTCTCGCACAAACACGAACTCGTTATAATGATTCCAGCGGTTCTCTTCGGCATCGACGCCGGGTTTGAGCTCAGCGCGCTTCCGGCCGTCCCAGAACCGCAGCTGCCGATCAGCTTGAAGCCCTGCTCGTAGAGCATGTCGAAAGCCTGCTCGAGGAAGGAGTGCTTCAGGAAGAACCTGGACGTGTAGCGTTCGGCGAGGCCGTGGTCGGGATCCCTGGACTCGTTCAACGTTTCGCCGAAGACGTCCCGCATCAGGGGAACTCTGCCGCACACCAGGATCTTCGAGAGCTTGCGGAACTTGACGTCGGCGAGGCCGTCTTTGCCGAACTGGAAGCTGCCGCGGTAGCCGACTGTGATGCAACCGGGCACCTTGGAGCGCGACGTGTCGGCGATGAGGTCCACCAGGTGCGGAAGGTTGTAGCGTTCGGCTTCGCGACGTAGACGGTCCCGTTCTCGGAAGCACTCTGGTAGGGTGAGGGTGCCGTCCCGGAGGTAGTCCAGGATGTAGCGGAAGAGAACGCCGTCGCGGTCCAGGAAATAGCGCCCTTTGGAGTCTTTGGCGATTGGTTCGTTTCCGGTGAAGATGGCGCACAGCTGAGACTCCGGCTGATTGGTGAGGGTGGCCAGGGATGCCGAGTAGGTCACCCCGCCGACGTTGAGCTCCACGATATCGGGAAATCCCGACATTCTGCGACCGATTCTATCGCCGTTCTCGCGACTTCTGCGACTCTCCGGACAGAACCGCGAGCCCTACTACCTAGAGGAGCGCGATTCTCTCCTCCTTCTCCCTCTGCTGTTCCTACCCCTTCCAGGACACTTCCTACCCCCACCGCTCCTATCGTTCCATCTCACTCCACGAATCAGGGCTGTATCCAGGATACGGTCAAAGGGCAACAACGTACATCATCCCTGTATTTATTATTACTACACCCAACTAAATACAAACTAAATTTGCTTTATCACAATAAAGTTTATACTTAATTTACATTTATAATTGTCCTTGTAAATAAAGTTATGATAGTAATTTTTATTAACTAAATTTAGTATTAAATTTGCTTTAAGATAATTATTAATATTGTGATAATCAATTGAATATAAACATATATCTATTACAATTTTTTTTATTTCTGATTGGAAAAAGTATAAATATTCCTGGATTCGGCACTGCATTCACCCACACAAACTCGGAACGCCGTCACGTAACACACACACATAGACATAGAAGCATCAACAAACAGAATGGACAAAAAAAGCAAGGCGAATGAGTAGGGATCGAAGTGGAAAGCGGAAGCAACAGCCGACGCCTCCGCCGTTGAGGTCGGGCGGAACCTGGTGGAAACACCTTTCTCCTCTCCGCGGACGCGATGCAATGCAAAATAAATAAAGTCGCTCCCCTTTTCTGATCAATACAGAGAGGACATCTCTCGCCTCCCGTGTACGTGTATATATGAGTGTATGTTTGTGTGTGCATGCAGAAGGGAAAGCCGACGGAAGCGGCCAGATGGGCGCACGCGCCTCCCAAAATGCACTATAAATAACCTGTAACTCATTCTGGAGGCTACGGCTCGTTATGTGCCCTCTATGCTCCCATCAACGATGGTACTAGAGAGAGAGAGAAAAAAAAAGACCGAAGGAAATGTTTATTTCCATGTATATGTCTACATGTGCTGTAAATACGTACAACAACGGCAGAAATGGAAAGGGCTTTCTCGGCCACCCTCAGGATGCGTCGAAATCTGGATTACGTACCCGGCGCATCCACCAGATTCTCTCACGCATATGTAATAGCGTGGGGGTTTATTTAATCGAAAAAAAAGAGAGAAAGCAACCCGTTTGGTATTTGTGTGCGTTTGCATGCATAAATCAAACGAATTAAATCATCTTGTCCGAACGTTATTTATACCCCGGACCCATTTAGAATGCAGAACAATAAATAATAAGTTCGAGAGAAGAAATGAAGCCAAAATATATAAAATATAGTTTTCAGTTTTTCAAGGATTTCGAGTTAATTTTTTGTGACATTTAACAAACGTCATTTCGAGATATAAAAATGGATTATTTAGTTTTATTTTCAAAATTATTTTAGTTTAAATTTAAATAATTACATTTATTGTTGCAAATTTTGATTATTTTATAAATAATTATTTATAGTTTTCAAAAAGTTGAATGATATACAAAGTAGCTGTCAAATTTGAAGTAGTATATTTTGTTTTTGTTTTTCAAAGATTACTTTGTTTCTTAATTAATTTTGGTGTAATTTATAATTTGATTGAAACAATTATACAAACAAATGTGAATTAATTAATATTAAAGGATTAATTCAAAATGTTTGAAATCTTTAATTTACGTTTGATTGTATTTTTTGTTTTGCTGAAAATGAAAGCGTTTTCATGTTTGTTTTTTTTTGTTTTGGGGGAAATGAAAATTGAGCGACGCCAGTATAAAACGTGCATCAAGGTGAGCGGTGCTCATGTTATTTTTTTGTTTGTTAAAGGCAATCGTTTATTTATGAAACGTTCTCTCTCCGCTCTGTATACATTTTGCAGGTCGAATAGGGCGGAAGGCTTTTATCACTTTGTCATACATTCAAATTAGACAGACCAGTGACAAATTCGTGACACGTTCATCGTGCATCCATTATCCGCAAATTTACTAAACTCGACGCAACAAAATTTTCACCCAAATTTATGTACAAACGCGAAGGGACGAATCCACTCGGCACTTAATTAGAGCAAACAGTTTACTCGCGTTTATTTCAGAAATAGAATAAACGTTGAATATTTTTCTTACAATGAATAAGTGAAGAAGACTCGAAATTGTTGACTCGATTAATTATTCAAGATGTTTTTTGCTCGCTTCGTAAAGGTCGACGATTTTCCTTTATTTATTTATAAGCTAATTAAGTATAATTTTGTAGCATCTTCAAACAGTATCAAAGAACCCTTGAATATAAACAATCTAATAGCTATTTTTGTTGGTTGCTATGGGAACAAAGAAGTAACCAAAGCTATAAATTTCGAGATAAAATCATTTCACCTGCATATTTATATATACGTAACCTTTTCACTCCTGCGCTTTAATTGTGAAAATACAACGAAGAAAGAAACGCTCGCTTTTAAATGCGGACCGCGTGTGTAAATGAACTTTTATTATCGCGGTTTCAAAAAAAAAATATAGAAGAAAACCGGAAACGCTATCGATCCACGTTCTGCGGTCGGAGAGCGATAAAAATTCGTTATTTCGTCGTCGAGATATTCGGTTCTATTGTGTTTTTGTTTCGGGATTGTGTACATGTAATCGGTACGTAATTTCCGGTTGGATGCGTTTCTGATGAATCGGCTTATCGGTATGAGGAGTTAATTGAAAATCTACATAATTAATTGAACGGATCAATCACTGCAGCGTTTTGCTATTTTCTCACTGTGTCGCGTGTCGAGGAAGTTGCATAATTGCTTTTGTTCAAAAGTAATTTGCAGCCTCGGGACATCTTCAAACAACTAACAAACTTCGAATAATACTATAACTCATTTCAATCTTTTTGATATTCACATTTTACTAAACAAGTTTCAATTTTATATAAAATATAATAATATTACATTATTTGATGATAATTTTAAAAAAAAGTTCAACAATTCTGTTACAAGTTTATATCAGAAGTTAATTAAATAATACTGCAATTTGCAAAACTTAATAATTTTGAGTTCTTTCAAATCCACAAAATTAGATTTTTTGCAAGTAATGTACTTAATACATTGAATTATTACAAATCATAATATTCTATTATTGGAAAATATCTACGCGGTACTTGACAAGTAACTTTCAAAATACTCCATTGAATGAAAATGCTTTTAGACATTTGAAAATTGCCTTATATGGTTACAAAAACGTCTATTCTCTACGTCGCGATGAATCATCTGCAGCTGCGATTCGTGAACGCTAATCCAATCCTTATATGGACACGAAAACGCACCTCGTCTACGCTGTGATGAATCAGCGGGTGCCGCGAATCGCAAACGTTAAAACAATAGAAACGAAGTGACTGAACTTCGAGCATAATCGAGTCGCGTCGAACACAACCGATTGAAAAGTAATAAAAATTAAGAGTTGATTATAAAAATCGCCTTATATAGATACGAAAACGCGTCTCGTCTGCGTCACGTTGAATCATCTATTGCTGCTGATAGCAAAATCGTAAATTGTAAATCGTTAGTTGTAAATTAGTTTCAATAAAATAATCATAAGAGACTATACATTATCTACGAATAATCATCTACATATAGATTTTTTAAGAATTGCTGAAAATGTATATGTTACGCAATGTTCGTTACGTAACAGAGAAACGACGTTTTTCGACTTTTTTTCAGTTTTTCTTGAATTTCTCGACAACCCCTAAAGATATTTAAATCATCGACCACTTGTATGAAAGCTAAATGTCTCACCTTTCGAACGAGCCTACTGGCATCTTCGTACTGCAACCAAGTCGCCTGCTATGAGCAGTAGAAAGTGGAAAAAAGGTGATGTTTTCAGTTTTTCGATAATAACTCGAAAAGTAATAAACAATTTTATTGCATAATCGGATACACGCAAGCGTTGCGCAACTTTTTATGTAACAAAAGTTACGTATTGTTTGTTACGTAACAGATAAACGACGTTTTTTTCGATTTTTTTTTAGTTTTTCGTGAATTTCTCGACAGCCCCTTAAAATAATTACATCATTGACCACTCGTATGAAAGCTGAATGTCTCACCTTTCCATCGAGCCTACTGGCATCTTCATATTGCCACCGAGTCGCCTGCTATGAGCTGTAGAAATTGGAAAAAAAGTGAATAGAATTTGTCAAAAAATGGATGTTTTCAGTTTTTCAATAATAACTCGGAAAGTAATAAACTTTTTTATGATTTTATTGCAAAATCAGATGCACGCAAGCGCTGCGCAACTTTTTATGTAACAAAAGTTACGTAATGTTCGTTACGTAACAGAGAAACGACGTTTTTTTCGATTTTTTTTCAGTTTTTTGTGAATGTCTCGACAACCCCTTAAGATAATTACATCATTGACCACTCGTATGAAAGCTGAATTTCTCACCTTTCCAACGAGCCTACTGGCATCTTCGTACTGCCACCGAGTTGCCTGCTATGAGCTGTAGAAATTGGAAAAAAAGTGAATTGAATTTGTCAAAAAATGGATGTTTTCAGTTTTTCAACAATAACTCGGAAAGTAATAAACTTTTTTATGATTTTATTGCAAAATCAGATGCACGCAAGCGCTGCGCAACTTTTTATGTAACAAAAGTTACGTAATGTTCGTTACGTAACTGAGAAACGACGTTTTTTTCGTTATTCTTTTTTTCAGTTTTTCGTGAAAAAGAGAGCGTTTAGTTTTAAATTAGTTTTAATAAAATAATCACAAAAGACTATACATTATTTAAGAATTATCATCTACACATAGATCTTTTAAGAATTGCTGAAAAGTTTCGCATAACGAGTGACGATGAGAAAAGAAGAGAATTCCTGGTTTGTGCACCTGCTACATCACTTTTAAAACTTGTGTACATATATTATATGTATTTTTGAATCCGGAAATTTTGGAAGGGATTAAACTCGTTAAGCGAGGTTTCACTGTAATTTTTCTACTCTTTATAATATTATAATAAAGTAAATATATATTTCCTACGTCGCAATAAATCAGCGGTTGCAACAAACGAAAACTTGCCTTGTTTTCGCCTAAGACAAATCAGATGCGGACGCTAAAAACAATCCTAATATTGTTACAAAAACGCGATTTGTCTACATCAGCTACAGCTTTTTAATACAATATTACGTGTGTTAAAAATATATTAGTTTAACTGCTTGTAAAATTAACTTTAATTATAGTTTAATGTATAATTATGTGTTTTCTAGAATGTATATTTAACGTTGATCAATTACAGTTAAATTGCCGCAGGTGATTAAATTTAATGTAATGCAGTACTCTATGCAGCGCAATCACGTGCAAGTCTGGCTGCATAATTGCAATTTAACTGTGAATCGATTCGATTTCCAAAGTTTCGTTTTCCCATACATTTATATATTATATAAATAAACGTTCGCATCTTTCTCGGGGATTGGATTTTTGCGATAAAATAAGGGCAAAATTCGATTTCGAAGGGCTGCGTGGTCGTGCAGATAAATTGCCGCCACCGATGCCGATGTCCATAAAAAAAATGGTACATAAACATCGCCTAGTACGATACACGCAATATACGTTTTTTTCTCCCCATCTCTTCTTTTTTATTAATAAATTCTTCGGAGAAGAGCGGTAAACGCGCATCCGGCGCTAGACCTTCACCTTCTTTCTTCTTCGCAGCAGCAGAAGCAGCTTCTTCGCATCAGATTGCAATTGGATGGCATCGCATTCTCCTTGATGGATCACCTCTCCACTCCTCTGCACCCTCCGTCGCAACCCTTAACGAGCGAACGCTCACACACACCGAAATCCCTTCGAGCTATCAATTTCCAATGCGGCCTTCCGCAATATAAATGCCTTCCTCCTTCGCCCTATTTTATCCGATCCAATAACTCGTCCTGCCTGCACGCAGCCCGATTTATTAAAAATAATAAGCGATATTGCATTCTTCCCAATCCCTTCGAGAAAAAATTAATAAATATTTTTATATATTAATGTTGTCAATTCGGTAATTAAATTGAATTGAATTACGTTAAAAGCGTTAATTAAAATTGAAGGTAATTAACGTGCGAATCTGTATTTTTTTTGTGTGTGTTATTTTCGTCGTTGTTAATTATGGAAATGAATGTATCCCGTTCGTATATATGTGACTCTTAATTATCGTTCGGACATGCAAACCCGATGCGCTAATTATGCAACTTCATAATCGAACCGGATCAACGTTGCGCAACTAAATTTGCATCCGTAAATCTGCCCGATGCGCATTGCACATCTCAATTATGCAAACAGGCAAACGCTGATTGAATGCAGCGCTGTAAATGTGTAATCTAGACAGTGACGCATTTAGTAATTCAATTTCTAATTGTGAAAATGTGAAAAAACTGCGTTATTTTTTTTCGTTGCGCGAATTACAGCCAAAATCGAAACAACAGCAACAAACTAGCTACATAAACATCCAGCTTTTATATGAATCTTTTGAATTCATTCTATCTATTACAATTTTTGAAAAAATCACTAAAGATACTTCATCATATGATAGTTATTATTAATGATGCATAAAAAAGTATTTAATGCACTAAAACAACTCAGATTATGATGCATTTTTTCTTTACTGCTAATATTTCAGATGATCGAACTTGATGGATGAAAATATCTCTATGAGTTTTTGTCAATTTATTAAATATCCGAGTTTTCACGTTTTTTCTTAATAACACGAAAATAATGTAGCTTTTGTTGCATTTGCTGATTGCGTAATATGGTCCCAATCCTTACGCAATATGAAACAATAGTTACGCAATGTTCGTTACGTAACAGAGAACCGACGTTTTTTTCGTTTTTTTTCTTCCGTTTTTTTACGAATTTCTCTATAACCCTTTAAGATAATTACATTATTGAAAGCTGAATATCTCACCGCCTGCTATAAGCTGTAGAAATTGAAAATAAAATGAATAGAATTTACTAAAAAACTGGATTTTCGTTAATAGCTCGAAAAGTAATAAATTTTTTTATAATTTTATTGCACAATCAGATGCACGCAAGCGTTGCGCAACTTTCTATGTAACAAAAGTTACGTAACAGAGAATCGACGTTTTTCCAATTTTTATTAGTCTTTCGTGAATTTCTCGACAACCCCTTAAGATAATTACATAACCGACCATTCGTATGAAAGCTGAATATCTAACCTTTCCAACGAGCCTACTGCCATCTTCGTACTGCTGCCGAGTCGCCTGCTATAAGCTGTAGAAATTGAAAAAAAAGTGAATAGAATTTACCAAAAAACTGGATTTTCGTCAATAGCTCGAAAAGTAATA